>NW_009952990.1:7607410-7613526 GCF_000747805.2 Chaetura pelagica
TTATTTCAGCTGTTTTCTTAAAGGTGACCAACTGTATTCTTCTGTAGGCATCTTTTGTTTGAGTAGGATATGCAAAGCTTCTTAGGTACCTTCCTCTCACAGATATTGTTGTATTCTTGGAATAATATGTTAAAAGTCCTCTGAATTCATACCAAGGTTTTATTATTCTCTAAACCAATGTGAGCATCATTGGACTGGTCCTTATGAAGACAAGTAACTTTTAATAGTAAGATGGATAAGGTTTCAAAACTCAGAAGGGACTTGGTTCCTGTTGGAATGGCATATTTGTGAAAAAGCTTCCTGTGAATTAAGTTGCACAGATTTCAAATCTTAGGGGAAAATAGCTCCAAAGAGAAGTTTACGAAATGGTGCCCTGGGCCTTTTGTTCATACATGTTCAGAAGAGCTGAGGAACAAGAAACAAGGATTTTTCTGAAGCAATTTAAGTCAGTGCTTCTTTGCCTGTTACTGAAGATCGCGAATGACTTCAAATCTGAAACATTTGTAACCTAAGCCTTGTGCAGTGAAATAAGTCTTAATTTTCTGCCTTTTCAGGACCAAGATTGAAAGCTATCCCATAGCAAAATGAAAGATAAGCATATAAAGCACTCAGTTTGGTTTTTTAAGGTTGTTTTTGGTTTGGTTTTGGTTTATTTTTTTAAAAAGATTCAGAACACACTGGGGACCAGAACAAACAGACCGGAGGGAAGAAGTGGTGTAGTGTGAGTGCAAAGTTCATCACACATTGCACTGTTTCAGAAAACAAGATAAATATTTCTTTTTAATCATTGAAGAAATAGCATATGAAGGCTGAAGCATACTTTTACTCAGTTTCTTTTCAGATAATTGCCTTGCAACGTTTTTTGGCATGTTTTCCAGTTTTCCCTGCCTTTAAACAAGCTTTTTTCTTATTTTCAATGAAGTGTGACTAGAACCCGACCATGAAACTTAGTAAAGGCTGTGGAGACAATACTTGCTGAAGCATATTATTCATGTGACTTTGAAGAAGAGTAATTTTGCAAATTTTTGTTTGTTTTTTTTTGTACTCTGCCACATCTTATGTTAGTTGCTGCCACACCTCATTAGTTACTTCAGAAGTGCCCTGTAATTCTCCCAGCTGATTTCATTTATTAACCACACTAAATCCTTCTAACAAAACAAAACAAAACAAAATTAAGATGTTTAAAAATTGATTTAATTTAATCCTTTAAAGAAAAGTTATACCATTGCTATAATGAATAAGGAGTGAGCACCACTTTACTCCTTATAAACAACCCAGATCAAGGCAGTTATTTAAGACAATTCCTTATCTCATAATGTGGACTGTTAAGCTTGATTATGCAACAAAGCAAATGCAAGTAGGGATATTGGGCATATAACAGTGTGCTCTTACAGTGTATTCTTACTCTGAAGAATTCTTATGTAACATGCTTGTACTTAACATCTATGAACTTTTTTTAAAAGCAACTCAATATATTCAAGCCTGGATTACTGATAACTTAAACTAATGGTTAACCCTTTCAACTTTTCTGAGCTTGTGAAATGGCTTTTGATGGTGCAGATAATTGTTGGTGGTTCTTGAGTGTCTTAGTATGCCACTGGCACTTATCCATGGTGGGTGGCTTCAAGATCTTGATGCCCATGGAAGGTGACTGAATACTCTTGTGTGTAATTTTAGAATGAACCAACTCTTTGTCTCACCCAAATGCTGTAATTCAATGTCTCTCATTTAAGATAATCAGTTTAAACTGTTATGTGTAAGTGCTGCATTATCACATTTCCCCTTTAAAAAGGTTGTGAATAAGGACACATAGATTTACAAGAGAGGACTTTTTAATGACATTTTCTTGCCATGTTTTTGTGTTTCTCAATCTTTGGCATTTCAGAAAATTTTAAAGGTAATCATTTGGACAAGTTCAACTACGTAATGGCAGCAAAACTGAATAGAAAAAGGTCATGCTTGTTCTTGCCAGGATCCTGGTCTTTTGATGTACTGGATGATAGACCCCAAAGCAGTTTGTATTACAGCAAGCTTGGACATTAAAGTTAGATTACATTGTCCACTTGGGCCTTATGCTAGACCTTTTAGTAGTGATTACTCAGGCTTTGATTACTTTGATTGCATTTAAGAAGCAAAGAAAGAGCTGTATTGTTTATATTCATGTCCCTGGAGGCAATTGTAAATTTCTGCAATTACTTTGACTCAGATAAAACTATTTCCTAGGACTATATTTGGTATGTAGGCAGTAGTTATTCTGTCTTCTGTATCTTACTAGCCTGCTCCCTGGGAGTACAACCACTTCCTCAAGTGGAAGAGGAAGACAATCAGTAGAAGACATTTGAAACAGGTTATATATTTCAGTGGCTGTGCACTTAAGAGAAAAGGGGGGGGGAAAAGCCTCCTAAAGTCACTAGCATTTGCCCCTTCCCTTCAAGTGTTCAAGGGCAGGTTGGATGGTGCTTTGAGCAAGCTGATGTAGTGGGAGGTGTCCCTACCTATGCAGGGGGGGTTGGAACTAGATGATCCTTAAGGTCCCTTCCAACCCAAACCATTATATGAAGATATTATTGCATGGGCTACTAGGGAAAGGCCAGTTTTTATACACTTAATACAGTGGGGAAGGAGAGTTATTTATTATGAAATCTAGCAATGGACAGCAGTAAAATGCAGCTATCAGTGTAACTTTTCCTAAACATGTGGAAGAGGTAAAGGAGCAATGTGAAGACTCATCTCAGTTTGTACAGTGAGGTATCACTGCATAATGCAGGAGAGCTCAGGAATGCCTTTAGGATTTTTTCTTCCCACCCTAATCATTGGCTAAATCTTTAACCTGGTAATTGAGCCCAATCTGAAGGCAAAGATGATTGACTGATTTCATAATCAAAGTTAGCAAAGAGCTAAACTGAAAGAACTTTTGTAAAAACATTTTTTTTAGGTTTTAGAAATGAAAAAGAGCTTTTCATACAACAGAATCTTTTAACTAAATTGCTTCCATAAAGAAAAATGTTCTTCTCTGCATCATACAGAAATAATTTATATCTGTACAATAAATATGTGTATGAACAATATATGTATATTGTTTTCTAACATAAACCAGAGTTAGCAAAACTTGCAGGCTAAATCTTTATAACTGAATCTGTAATTACACAGACATGCATATTTAGAATAGATCTGCAGCTATACTTTGAGATTGATATGGATAGCAGAATGAGATAAAAATGACATTACTTTTTTTTTTTTTAATGGGAAGACCTAATGTGCTGCAGGTAATGAACAGATTATATGCACCTTGCAGTACTGAACTACTAAACAACCGTAGCGTTCCTTAATGCTGTAGTGGATGTGTAGTCTCATTACCATCCTGTTGAGCTGTGATTGTGTAGTTCCAAGACCCTGTTACTTTGATGTTGTTCTGACTAGTTCTCCAGCTGTTTTTAACTGTTTACTTCCATCCTGTTCTAAACTATTATATAGTACTGTTAAGTTTGTGTCGGTCTTGTTGTTTACCTCAGCTCAGTCATTGATGTCAAGGTATAATAGATCAACAGTCAATAAATTAAAAAAACACGACAAAAAATATTTTTAAGTCACAGAAATTAAACCTGGTGCCTCGTTTATTTAGAAAATGTTGTGGGTTTTATGCTTTCTAAGAATTATGCATTCAAACTTCTTTCTGAATTTTAAAATGACAGATTTTCTGTCATGCATTTTACAGCACCTGCAGAATATGCTTAGTGTGAAAAGTATGCCTTGTATCTAGTAAACAGCAATGCAGGAGCCATAACACTGAACACTTATTAAAAACCTTACTGTATTTTAGACAGAACAGCAACACACCATCACCCATCTCCAGTACGTTGCTTGGCCTGATCATGGTGTTCCTGATGACTCCATGGACTTCTTGGAGTTTGTGACCTGTATGAGGCCAAAGAGAGTGGAGAATGAGCCAGTTCTTGTTCACTGCAGGTACTTGTGTTTTAAAATTTCAGTTACAGATTTTGTTCAGCCTTAGAATAAGCATTTGCTTTGAAAAGTTTCTGTGCAGTACTGGAGAGTCTTTGAATTAGAGAAAAATGTTAAACTGCACTAATAGTGTTCATTGTTGGAGGCAAGCATGGGTGGTATCTAAAGGACAAGGGTTTTTCTCTCCCTTTCTCCTGTAACCTTTTGGTGAAATGGCTTAATCACATAATGATCATGGAACTGAAAATCTGTAATGTAAGTTGTTCTCTGTTTTTATCCTCTGCCACCACTGTAACCTCATTTTGAGTAGTACTGCAAAGTTTTTTCTGCTTTTAAGTGCCTGGCAAAAAGCAATCAGTTACCTCTTACCTTTTGTAGTAAAAAATACCAAATCAGTACATTTAGATTTGTAAGCAATTATAATTGTTAAAAATTATTTTACTTTAAGGGAGTTTTTAGTTTTATTTATATACTTTTTTTGGGTCATAATTGGTAGGCAATATTACTGAAGTGGCTATTAAGACTGTGATATGAATAGACTGCATTGCAAAAACCTAGTTTTATAGACTTTTCTGTTGCTTTTCATAGTGCTGGAATCGGTCGCACTGGTGTGTTGGTCACTATGGAAACAGCCATGTGCTTAATTGAAAGAAACCAACCTGTTTATCCACTTGATATTGTACGAAAAATGCGAGACCAGCGAGCTATGATGGTGCAAACATCAGTAAGTGATGGAGAGGAAGCCTCATGTTCTGCATGCATACACTGCACTTTTCCCTTTTTAAATCAGATGATAAGAGTTTTTAAATTATCTAATTGTATGAATCTTCTGTTGCCATTATATTTCATGCTTCCTACATGTAGTCTAACATAATGTGGTGTGCATTTGTGGCTGCTTTGCTTGCGTAATTTAACTTTTGTGTAATTTAACTTTTTAATAAATATTTCTCAGCTTGCAAGTAAAAGATGATTGACTTCTGTATCTTGCAAGTATTTAGAATTAACAAAGTCAGTCTTGCCCAAATCATCTGTTTATGGTCCTTTCTCTGAATTCTCAGCAAGAAGCTAGAAGTTTTTGCTTTTCATTCTTAGTACAGAGCCTTATAGAAAGTTATTAAACTGGAGATATAATCAAAGTATTTGTAGTATGATTTGAAGGAGGAAGTGGCTCTTCAAGAGGCACTTCAAGAATAGAAATTAAATAGGAACAATAAACTTATTTTTTTAAATTGTGCCACTACTCTAGTTTGGAAAAGCAAAGGACAGGAATGAAATTCAGGAGAAGTTGGGTAGTAGCAGTATCTGAAATATGAAAGTAGAAGGTGATTTTACAATAGCGTTTCAAAGACAGTTTGAGATCATAATGGGAATTTTGTGTCAGCTTTGGAAATTAACATCTTGATGTCAGATACCAAGGATGAAGGCTGGGGTGCTCTGCTTTCTTGCGTAGAGGTTGAGTGACAGAAGTTAAGTGTGAATCAACTCAGAGAGCTAAATGTCCTATGACAAATGGAAGCAAAGAGGTTTACACCCACAAAGTCAACAGTTAAATTGGGCATTTCTGTCTCTCATCTTCAAAAGAAAATGTCTTGTTTTCCGCTTGATCAAGCAGAAGAAGGAGGTAACTTGAGAAGACAATCTCTTTCCGCTAATAGGTTAATTATTGTAGGAGTTAGCATTATGATTGACTAGTTGGGGGAAAAGGTCTTGCATTATCAAAGGGTGTGAAAGTGTCAGGAATTACGATTGATTGTGTAACATTAGAATGCTCTGTGAGTAGAGATTGTTCCTGCATGCGACTGGGACTCGTTCACTGCTGTTTGAGTGTGCTCTCTGGAAGTGCATTGGGACTATATGGTTGAGGAGGGAGTTGTCTGAAGAGTCCCTTGACTGTTTCTGGCACAAATGAAAGTTGAGCTTATGACACAAAATGTCATAAGAGGAGAAATGCTAGCCTCAAAGTTAAGGAAGCTGAATGTTGACTTCTGGAGTGGTACCTGTCTGCACCCCTCAGTTTCTAGAATAAACTGAGCAGGTTAAGGCTTAAGCTTTCTAGAGCCAGTCATCTTTTTGAAAATCAGGCATAAGCACCTGAAGTAAACTTCAGCTTGCCAGAAAGCTGAGTACCTCCTGTTACAACAGAAATCAGCAGG
>NW_009952990.1:7613670-7623141 GCF_000747805.2 Chaetura pelagica
AGCAGGAATTGTTCTTACACTCTACAGTTTGATATAACTGAAGAAGATAGGCAATAGCAGTGGCTACACTGACAATCAGACCCTAAATGTGGAAAACTGAGTGTCTTAAGTAGGATTCTCTACCTCACTGGCTGTGTTCCACAGTTCACTGTCAGCACAATCAGACAAGGGATGGTCTGTAGCAGCAATACTGTGAAACTAAACTTGCTTGGTATTTCTGAAGTATGCAGATACTGTTGTGAAAAGCCAATGGGCAGAGCTGGCATACTGTGCTGTAAATGGGACATGGAAGCAAGCACTCAGCTGTGAGAAAGCAGACTATCAAAGAGCTGCATATTAACCTTCTGATCTATCCCAAGTGTTCCATTGCATTCCCGTGCCTGCATTCCAGCTTGTCCCACTGCTCATATTTGATATTCAGCTTTGAGCTTCTGGGAGAAGCCATTAGGGATTGTTCAGTTGTAATAGAGGGTAATTGTTCAGTTCTAATAGCCTTGCCTGAAGCATGTGCAGCTGCCCTGTGGAGATTGTGTGTGTGCTTCAGTTCTAAGACGCTACACACAGCGAGATGCATGTTATGAGTTACCGTCAGACAAGGGATACTCAATAATAAAGAATGGACTCATCAGCACTATTAATTGGTCAGTTTAGTGTCTGCTGTTAATCATGTGAAAGCTGTAGTTTCTCAAAGACCTGTCATTTGGTCATCAGGAACAGAAAAACAAAAGTTTTGGCCAAAATAATAAAGTTACAACAAAAATGGCCTAACTGTATGGCCTTTCATTTTAAAAAAAGAAAAAATAACCATTATGTTCCATTAGAGAGAAAACAGAGATACGAAACAGTTAAGAAAGAACTGCTTTCGGATGTCTATGACAGAACTAGTTAGCAGCTGAGTGAGCAGTAAGAATACTTGGAACAGATAAGAGCAAAGAAAACAAACAGTCAAAGTCTGAGTCAGAGGACGCAATGCTGAAATGTTCGTTCTTATTTGTTCAGTAACTTGCTCACACAAAGGAGTTAACAGAAGTATTGAACAGAGAGCTAAATATCACACTTGCGTTGTTCAGGCAGTAGATGTATGTAAATGACAATAACAATGAAGAGAAAAGTCAAGGTAATTAAGAAATAAAGACAAAAGAACAGTGTGATCTTGAAGGTGGGAGTAATTGACTGAAGGATTGAAAGAAAAGGCAGGAAAATCAAGATGCAGAAAATTAATTTCCATCCCCCAGTTTTTGCTAAGTTTTTCAGTACCTAATAGAAAATGTATTGAAGGTTATAGGCAAAAATAAAGTTCCTAACTCGTGTTCTTTAAATGCAACGTAAGGTTCCTCACAATTTAAACATTATCTATTAGCCCTGTTGTCTGGGAGATGTTTCCAGATGCTCCTGGGGAGTTGATAAGAGCTAACATACAAGGGCAGCTGGAAAAATATTTCAAAGATGTAAGAAGGGAATATATAGCAGGGAGCTTTGAAGATAGGTGTTCAATTTGGATTTTTGAGAATAGTGAAAAGTACTTTCAGAGAACAGGAGAGTTATGCTTTGATTTTTGTCAGTTTTGTGCCATTTCATAATCTAATGTTCTTAGGATTGTGTTAGTCATAAAAATTCATTTAACCTACATGTATTTTTATTCTCCTTGTATCACTTTTCAGAAAGAGGCTCACAGGCTAGTTGCTTTTAACAAATAGGTACCTCACAAGATCATGGAAGAAAGTCTTTGTAATAGTTTAATTAAGAAAATAGATCTTAATTTTAATTTGTGAAGACTTATAAGAATTAAATAAGCTCAAAATGTTGGGTGACAACCACTGATGTGGCTGCTACTCTTCAAAAATATTAGTTACAAAGGTTTTTATTCCATTCTGTTACAAAAAGGAGATGTGTGATGTGGTCACAAGTAGAAAAAATAAAGGACCTTCATCTTCTGCGATAGTGTAGGTGGTTTAAAAAAAAAAAGTTCTAGCAAGGCAATTGGACCTCTGTATCCTATATGGTAGCTTCAAATACGTTCTTGGTCACATAACTTAAATATGTCCATAATATGTAACAGCAGGATTGGCAAGGTTAGAGTATACTTAATAATCAGATAACAGTACAAAATACATAGATGATAAATATAATTAATTTAAATAACTAGTTGAACTTAATGTCAGAAGAATGAAATACATTTGCATAGCTTTTGCAAATGAATCATATTCCCTGAGATTTAAGCATGTATTCTTTAACATTTTATAATTGTGTTTTAAATACTTGTGCTTCAAAGAAAAGTAAATGTTTCCTTTATTTACTATGAACACTGCCAGGAAAGTCAGATTTTTCTCCTTCCATCTTTGTATTTCTTCTCCTGTCATTGTCCAGGATAAAAGGAAGCAGTTGGACTGTTAGTCCTATTAAATATTAGTGGATATTAGGAGTTTAACTAGACATCCATTAACGTTTTTCTTTTTTCTTTCTTATACAGAGTCAATACAAATTTGTTTGTGAAGCTATTCTTCGTGTTTACAAAGAAGGATTGGTTCGACCACTGGATTCCAGTTAGCACAGCAGTGAAGGATGAATACCTTTTTCCCCTAAAAAGACTGCTCTTTTATGTAAAGCAAGGGCTTGTTTCTGAAAGCAACTAGAATGGACTAGAAGCCCATGAAAAGACAGATGAGCACATTTGAACTGTGGCACTTTAAATTTCTCAAGAGGATTGCTAAGTCATGTACAGTATAACAAAGTCATGTAGATAAATATTTGAGAGCAAATGTGTGTAAAATGCTTTATTCACATAGATACCATAAACAATCATGGAAACCTTAATACATCTCTTTTACTGCCTTAAAACACCCTTCACTTTGGAAGTTACAGAGGGCCTTGTGTTCATTTTGAAAATGCAAGAAGAAAACTAATAGTATTGAAATGATTCAGCTTAAGGTGGTATTTAGTATCTTTGTATTGTATGAAAGTTCACTGAAAGTGAATATTTGTAGCTTTCTTATTGGGACACTGGAAATGTAACCTCAACTTCGGAAAGGCTGACGAAGAGCTTCAAAGACTAATGCATAACTGCTGTAATCTAAGAGCTGGAGAAATTAAGTGTTCATTTACCATAAAAATATTAGTAAGTATGCCAGCTGTTATAATATGCTTCTTAGAAATCACATCTACTGTATGTGATGTGTGAAATAATGCTGCATTTAAGCATATATGCAGATGGTACAGTCTACATCTTTTGTTGATCAAATTTAAATGCAACTTGCCCTTTTAACAGTGACCTACTTACAGTTTTAGTTATTTTACTTCTTCTGTTTCTGCTGTCCATCTCCTTTATATTTGTTTTTCATTGCTGTTTCTGTGTGTGGACTGAAAACGTTTTGACTTAAAACGAGGTTTAATTGTTTTTCACCTCTGTTTCCATGTGTATTTATGAGTTCTCAGGTGAAAAAATGTGGATTAACATTGCACACAAGCACCAGGCTTTTGGCTTACTGTGTATGCAAAGTAGTCTAATCCAATACTGGAAGAAAAATTACTACTGAACCCATCAAATATGTTGCTGCTAATTCAAGGTGTGAAGCTTGCAAGGGCACAGGTGTTGCTAGTATTCAGATAGTGAGAAAGTGTTGACTTGCTGCCCTTCAGCAAAAACTGCTGCAGTGAAACACAACTCCCTTTTTGCAAGAATTCTACGGATTTACTGTGTTTCTTGCTTTACGGAAATGTGGCTAAATTCACAGGAAGATTTACATGAAAAGAGAGAATGAATTTGGACATTGATGAATAATTCACCCTAAGGTACACTGGTCTCCATTTCATTTCAAATGGGAGAATTGGACTTTCTGGACAATATAACCACATTTGTATGATGGTAATTTATTTTGTGTGTGCTTTTTGGTTACCCTGAGAGAGTTCTTCATTTTTTAATAGTTTAAAAAAAAAATACTCTAAGGGACTTTTAAAAATTCTTTATTTAAAAGATTAGTCCTAAATAAGGAAAAAATTTTATGGGGCATATTAGCCAGATGTTTATATGTGTATAAAAGAGAAAATTAGATAATTTTCTTTATATATATATATACATACACATTCAGATATATATTTAGAATTATGGTTTGTATAATGGATATTATCATTTCTATCTGGAGTTTCATTATAGAAACTGCTACAGCTGTACAATATGCATCTCATGTTACCAGAGGATTGTGTTTTTTCCCCAGGAGATAGCTGGAAATTGAATATAGGATGTGCTAAATCGCTGGCTCTTGTCTTCTGTGTGTTTGGTCCTTTCTTCAAGATTGTTATTACTTATAGGTAAAGAAGATACCTGGTTCCTATTTATTGAAGAATCTTGATTCAAACACGCAGGGTAATTGGAAACATGGAAAGCTTCTTGGCTGTGTTAGGTTGAAGGGTGAATAGGTTTCATATTTACATTCTTATATACTGCATTCCAGATTTCACTTCGAGTAAAATTTTGGTAATACTTAGGATCATATTGCTCCTGCTTGATTTGGCACAGGTTGGAAGGCAAGAAACACTAACTCTGGGTCACTGATAACTTGTTAAGCTGCATCAGGTCACTTAGTCTGCTACTCCAAATGTAAAATTATACAAGACATGCATATGTTGCTGGGGAAGCCTTTTGGAAAAATGCATGTGGAAAAGTGTTGTACAAGTGCAGGCTGCCTGCTGCTGTTAGAGAGAATACTGAGAAGTGAGAAAACCTAGTGGCTTTTTCTCATGTGAGAAGTGGTGGGCACTAAAGAGTCTGCCTGCTGGGTGGGTGGTTTAAGAAAAGCCTCCCTTTTGTTATGTGTGTATCCTTCTGTTAAAACATCTCTTGTTTTTATGGGTTTTTTAAAGTTTTGATGTGCCCTGGTCTCAAAGTCATTCCTTACAGTTGGCATGACTTACAGTTAATAGTTTGTCAAGAAGTGAAAAAGGCAAGGAGGAAAAAAGCAAGAAAATAAGTAGAAAATATTTAGAGCATCTCTTTGTGGCATCTGTTTCTTTCACGGAAGTACTTGATTAAACTTACAATTTATTTGTGTTCCAGTTTATTGCTATGTATCTGTTGCTATTTATGTTTCTTCATGTTGAATATGTATTTACCAAAACAGTGTAAATTTATTCCATATGTAACTCCAATCTAAAGCTATGTGGTTTAGGCTTGACTTAAAATAGTATGTGTGTGTTTAAATGATGATGGTCATGTTGTGACAACAGATGCTGCTCTTGTTCTGTTAAACTTAGATGGATTCAGTAATGCTATTCCTGAATTCGTATTTGGATTTTAATAACTTCTTTGAAATTGCTGGCCACTGGGAGACTACTCAAAGCTATAAGTATAGTAATCTCTGTAATATTTGATTATTTTTTTTAAACAATAGAGGAAATATTAACGATGCTAAGTATCTTGTATGTTGTGTCCGTCTTTATTTCAGTCTTGCTGGGTTTTGCACATGTACCTGTAGGGTCCACGGGGGAGAATGAAGGGGTTTTTGTCTTCTCTCTGTAGTGTGTGATGACTTTGCACTGAATTATGTATGCCTTAGGTTTGATCTCACAACAAAAGCATAATTATGAAAATATCTGCTAAATGCTGGCTTTTGTTTCCACAAGAATTTGGAACCTAAAAAGGCACAGTTTATTCGTTTCTTGGGGTTGTGGGGTTTTTGTGTTGGAGTTAAAACTCCTAATACAAAATTTGTAACTGTCAAGGAAATGTCAAATAGCAGAAAATGCTCTGAAGTCAAGATTCAGTACAACCTTTAGAAATAACAGTTCAACCTTGATTTTGCATGTCCTTGTGTGTTTGTAACAATAAGTATTGAAAATTTCTAGCATGGCTGTGGATGAGGAAGGAGTAATAAGCCTTTTAGGTTTTCATCACTGTGAAATACGCTTTTATTCTTCAGAATTAAACAACTTTAAGTGGCTTTATATTTGATACAGAAGTAACTAAATGCCTATTCAGAGTATCTTCAGAAATATCACAGGGGGACACTTCTGTCAAGGATGTTGGAGGGACAGATCTTACCATATATTGATCATAAAAAAAATGGTGCAGTAAACCATGATTGCCTTTTCTCTAACAGGATCTATGAAGTAGGAATCATTAAAATACAACCAAACTTTTGAGTAGTGGTGGAGTTTTGAAAAAAAAGAAAAGAAAAAAAAATTATTCCAGGGTTTCATTCACAATAATCCTGTCTTTTAGGTGTTGGTACTAAATGGTGTGCAGTCAAAATGTATGTAAAAATTCAGCAATAGCTCTTCATGTACACTTATTTTTTCAACAGTTGGTTATATTTTTTTCCCCCCCTTCTTTTTTCTACTATGCAATACTTCGTTAAGAATTAACATACATGTTTTGAAAGAACTGTAGCTCTGAAATATCTAATGAACTATGCATTTTCTTTATTACAAGCATAACATGATACTGTTTTACAGCAGATGTTCTTCCATGTGGATAGTTTTCTGTGTGTCAAACTAAATGCATAAATGATCCACTGGCTGAAAACGTTGAAAATTGAAATGCAGAGTTCATAGTTAATTATTTTACTGATAATGGCTTAATTGTTATATCCTGAAATTTAGCGTTTAAGTGCAAGGTAAAGCCTTTCCAGAAAGAAACTGCTCTGGGAAATGTTTTTGTTTCAGTTGGTAACCTGCAATTAGTCTACTTGTTTAAAAGCATTTATTAATTGAAACTGTATAGAAGGTAAAGTTGTGTCATGAAATACTTTGTTCAAAGGCACATGAAAGCCAAGTGAATGATTAATTATATAAAAATATTTTGATTAAAAGGATTTTCTTGCATTTAAGTTCTGACACTGATAGTGTTAAGCCATCTCAGATGACTGTTGTAACAATAGCATTATATTAACAGTTTAAATATAGCAATCTAATCCAATATGATTTCATGTACTTTAACGTATTTGATGTTCTAGTTGTTCAGTAGCTGTACAAGCTTCAAACAGTAAGTATCCACAATCACTGAAACCTGTCATCTTTACAAAAAGTATATCTATGAAGGGAAGTAGTAGCACATGGTATTAATAGATCTAACAGTTTTTTCAGCTCAGAAGAACCCTGTGCCAGCAGTGGTCTGATTTGACCACTGATACAAAGAGCAATTGTTGAGGACCAAGAATGTAATGGAAAAAGCAAATTGTGTGGGCTGTTGACACCATTTTAGTTTTGGCTGTAATTAAAAGACCAGCAACTTTTGTTTCAGGGTTTTTTTGTTTGTTTGCTTTTGTGGTTTGTTTGTTTTTTTTTCTTTTTGAAAGACAAATTAATCTCAAGAGGTGGTTTTGGAAATATGGAGTAGAATGTGCCTTTGTTGACTCTTCTAGTTTTGTTGCAGCCTACTTGCATAAGAGTCTTAGAATGTGAGTTATTTTGAGCTTAGCTGCAGGTTTTGAGGCTAATGAAAATCTCACTTAAAATATTAAAGCATTGGTTATAATAGCCATTAATGAAACACTTCAATTTACTCTTATTTGCTTAAGTTTTGTCTTCTTGGATTTCATTATGTCATTTCTTGTCATGTCGTTGTTTTACCTTACAAAAACACTTGGAGGTTTCCCACAGCTGTAAAAATAGCTTTGTCATAGGCAGGGTAAGTGATGTTCCTGTTGCTTAAGGTATGATGTTACTTAGCACCTGCTGAAGGTGCAAGTGTGATGTTCAGCCTATCCTGAACTGACCTCCTCTCTGAGGAATTTAAATAGTGCTGCTAACAACAGTAAAAAAAAAATCATAAAGATATTTTGAAAAAGGGTGTAGGAAATGTTTTCTTCAGAGCAGATAAGACCTCATTTGTCTTAAAAAAAAAATAATTAAAATTTGTGAAAATGAAAAGGGTTTTTACAGCTGAAATGGGGGAAGAATTTTTTTCCCCTTTGCAGAACACTTTTCTGTGTTTCAAAGGCACCATTTCTCTTGGAGCAGTTTGTTTACTAAAGAGCCCTACTGTTGATGGGATTTAATTTTTGTCAGACTGACCCAGAAAATAATTTTAAGTTAAACTTTTTCCTCATTTACTTTGTGCTTTTAAGTAACATTAAACAAAACTGAAATCTTTTCCTTCCAAAAAGGATTTTAGCTGTTTTCATTTGATGTCTTTTTCTGAGACAGAAATGGAACTTGAATGTGGCTGGGTAACTAATGAGGTTGCCACGTATGCTAGGAGGAAATAAATGCTTTGGTAGATTTACTATATCCGTTATCTAACACCAGTTATCAAGTGAAATCAGTCTAGCATTGTATTTCTTTACATCATCTTTACATGATCTTTACAAATCATGCTTACACCTTTTACCAGGAAAAAAATCGTTTCTCTATGAAAAAAGGAACTGCTAGAAGTATCTTCTTCACTTTGGCTGGCTCAGGTAGTCATAAACCAAACTAGTTCTCAACTAGTAAGCAGTATGGCCACTAAAGCACAGAAAACTCAGCATAAACCTAATCACCTGGTTAACTTTTCAACTTCTTTCAAAGTGTTTTTTGTAAACCTGGTGCAGAAATACTTGCTGTGGAATGGAAGGAGAAAGGGCTTCCTTCCTTAGGGCAGAGACTGAAAGCCTGCTCAGTAAGTCAGCAGTGGGGTTGTGCTTGTATTTTCTAACCTCAGCAGTCAACCTAGTAAGGTAAACTGTGTACATGAATTTGCAAGAGTCTTGAAGCCTTTCATTCTAGGAAGAAAAAACCCAAAACAAAAAAAACAAAACAAACAACAAAAACCTAGACCAGCCCTGTTAATATTCATGGGTTTCATTTGCTTCAGTAAAGGAGCAGCTTAGCATGGTAGCAGCTGAGATATTCTTGATCAGTACCCTTCCAGTTCAGAACTTGACATACATGAATGAAAATCTGATATAACTTGCTTCCTAGTTTTTAATAGAAATTAAATTACTTTCTGTAGAAATTAGGTGGAAAATTAGTAAGAGTGCTCAAATGTAGGTACATTTCAAATCCAGATTTTGCTAAATAAATTACAAGCACCAATGCTTACATTCCAGTGATCTGTGCAGTGAGCACTAAACATAATTTATTTAGGTTTTTGCGCTTCATTGTGTAACATTAACAGAGAGATATCATGTAACAGAGAGATATGATGTATTGGTAAAAACTGACCCTTCATTACCACTGATAGAGAAATGTGCTTAATAGTACTGGATTTAGTTACATAACAGTTGGGAAAGCTAAAGTTTTGTTGGTGATTTGGTTTTTTTGCAAGCTTTGCAAAAGATTCCACTATTCTAGTTCCTAAGTTTGTATTTTCATATAGATTGTTGGGGTTTTTTTGTCAGAGATGTAGAAAAAGGTGGGAAGATAGCATCCTTTCAGTGACTCTAGGTAGTTTTCATATAAACGTTTGTTTCTGTAGCACTCTATAGTTTCTTTTTCTGACCTCTTAGTGCATTAAAGAAATAAGAGAACATATTTTATGTATTTTGAAGGTAGGGA
>NW_009952990.1:7623286-7638376 GCF_000747805.2 Chaetura pelagica
TATCCTAAGCTGTACTTTTCTTTTAAATAATTTGAAATGTAAATTGATGTTGATATTAAAAAGCTTTAATTTATTGTTTAAAAATGTAGACACTTCTTCAAATGAATGTATAATTTTTCTTTTTTTATTATTTTTGTAGGAATAAAGTATTGGTTAATGTTTTCAGTATAGTTTTCTGGGGGTTTGGAACTGTTTTGAACAAAAAATACTACAGCCACCATTTTATGCTTATTGATTATATGGCTAATGGTGAAATAAAGCATTTTTAGCTGTCTGTTTTTATTGTGACTTTATTCAAGAAGAGAAGAAGTGTTGCATAAAAAGTGTATGGACCTTTTTGATCCTTAAAATAATCACATACATGCAGCTTGAATTTTATTTAAGCAAGCATATATGGAAAATGTCTGTTCCTTGTACAGTGTGTAATTTTTTATAAAATAGCTTGCTGGAGAAATAAAGCAATCAGGTAAGCCACAAATTCTTAGGAAAATTTCACTTGCAGCAAATTTTAAGAAAGAGGGTTATCTTGATTAATTAGATCCATAGACCTTTGCACTGATGTCATACAAGGCCACATAAACAACTGTTTGAGTGCAGATTTACTTTTTTTGCTAATATTTACAAAATGTGCATATCACCCTTCCTTTTGGGATTTAACATGTCCTCATCATGCTCCCCAGTGGTGTCTGAGTAGTCCTTTCTTCTACACCTTTTGTTCCTCCAGGGTGGAGAAACACAACCTTTAAAATCCTTACACAACTACACAGAAGAATGGAGTGCTCTGCCATGGAGCTCAGAGTGAGGAAGAGGTGTGTATGTGACTCACCTCACAGGTTCCTAATGTGCCATCAGTCACTGGTGAGAGAGCCTGAATTTTGACAGTCTTGCTTGAATTCAACACAATTGGTGTATATATATGTCAAACTGGCATTTCCCAATATATGTATTATTTCCAGGTGTAATGTTTTGATGCCGTATCTCAATGATATAAAAGCTTATCTTCCTTACAGTAGTCAAAGTAAAATATTTTAACGCTTACCATAAAAATTTTAAAGTATCCAATTTCATCTTGATTTGAAATTCAGTTCCTTTTTTGATCAGTCCTAGTGTAATGTAACCAAATTGATTTCCATATACTACAAAATAAATATGCAATGGTAGCATGTGCAAAAGCTAATCTTCTAAGAAAGCTTGTTTCTTCATTTGAACAGCAAAATTCAGTTTTCAATTTGTTAAAAAGAACTACCATGTAAGAATAGCTGCAGGGTGCTGGGGGAGACTGAGATCACTGCTGCTGGGTTCAGAGCCAGTTCAGTTTCCCAGGGTTTCCCTAGTATCCATCTCCAGGGCTGAGGGATATCAGTATTTCACTGAAGCATGCTAAAAGGTGAGACTCCTTATAAAATCTTCCAGACATGTTAGTCTGATGCTGCTATTTGGGGAGCTCAGACACCTACAACACCCTGTTCTTTAAAGCAGAGGTATCATGATTTATTTTTTCTGTATTCCATTGAGTTTAACATCCACCCACCTAAGATGCAACACTGTCTGTAACAAGAGCCTTTAGTTCTTCCATTTTATTTTATTTTTTTAATTCCTTTTAAAATTGTCAGTGATAGGAAGAAGTTTCCTCATCACCAGCTCTGTCTCTCAAGCATGATGGATAGTTGTCTCAGCCATGCTCAGGTTGCACTAACGCGTGATGGTGTGGACTAGAGTGTCACAATGCTGATGGTAATAGCAAGAAAGGGCTGTGTTAAAAGCAGCAGTGTATACTGCTGTGTAGCAGTGTAGCCCACAGAATGCCATAGGAGTACTAATGGCTGGTGGGTTTGGTCCAACTTTAGAAGTTTAACTTCGGCCTTCAGAGCTTCCCGTGTCAGTACCAATGCCCTGAGCTTTCAGACCTGATAAAAGTATTGTGTAAATACTGAATGTTACTCCTTGCAAACTACAAAGCAATTGGTTGTCCTTTTTGAGTTTGTTGGTTCTCAGCTCTGAACCGAGTGTTTCTGCTCATGCATGTTCATGTCACGTAGGTGTAGTGTAGCTCATTGGCTTCACATGCATTTATGCAGATCCCAGGTTTGTATAAGCTTTCTGGTCTCAAAGGGACCTACTTGCTTATGTATAATGCTGAGCCTAAAAGGATGTAGTGACTCCAGCCTTCAGGTTGCATGACAAAACCTGAAATGCCCTTTGCCTTTTAAGATACTTGTCTCTGTATCCAGACCTGCTGCAAGTGTCATTTTTGTTCTGAAGAATCACGACTGTATTATTTTCACCTATAACTGCTGCATTGCTGCATTTATTTTTTAGTATAAGAAATACTGTTACAAGAAAATCTACTCTCTTTGTTAAGTGCTCTTCAAACATCTTACTGCTGAAGCAACTTGCATTTTGAATAGGGAATGTAGTTTTTGTCCTCTGTGAGAACTGTTCACAGTACATTTACTGTGATGTTGCACCTCCAGTACTTCAGTAACTCTTGCCTGTGCTCTGGCATCTCATTTGATGCAGCAGGCAGAGTCTCTAGCTGTCTCAGGCAGGCAGCTGGGAATATATCACCTTTCTGTAGGAACTCTTGCTTATGCACTGAAGTAATGTGCCTGCTTTTGAAGATCTAAGCAGGAACTGGGGAAAGAGCAGACCTTCCAGCTCACGTAAAGTTAGAGCTGAAAAGTACCTGGATGTTTTGCAGAAGACCTACAGGACCAATGTGGTTTGACCTGAAGAAGCAGGAGGCTGACAATTTGCAAGGAGCTTCTTCCTCCTCTTCCTTCTTCCCATTCTCCTTAGATTTTTGCTAAGGACAACAGGCAGTTCAGCTGCAGTCCTTGTGGCAGGGCCGTGCTACAGCCAGCCTGAGCCCTCTTAGGAGTGGGAAGGTTTCTTCCCTCCTGTAAAGCCTTTTTTTTTTTTTTTTTTCCTTCTTCCCTCTCTTCCCTCCTGTTCTTTCAGGGCCTGATGCAGGTAATCTTGTTGTTTTCCTCTTTCTCCTGTGCTGCAAAAAGGAAAATAGTTAAAAGCTCCTGAGCTGTGTAACTAAGAAACCCCATCTTAGCAACTGCTATTGCAAGAAGAGTCTTTAAGACGTGCTTAAATGGCAGTGGTTTCAAATACTGTCTCTTTCTCTATCAAGTGGATAGGAAGGGGGTGTATGTAAGTATATATGTGTGCATATATATATATATATATAAATAGGACATATAAGTGAATAACAAAAGTAGCTCCCAAAAGGGCCGAAAAGGCATAAATTCAGTTTGACATCTCCACCATAAACAGAATTAAAGAGGAAGAAGCCTAAAATGAAGGTGGAAATACAGGTAATGAAAACAATGTATAAATAAGGAATGCTTTATGTAGCCACGATTGCATTCAGCATATATTTAAACAGATTTACTTATCTATCATGTCTTGTTTCCTTAATCAAACCAGTTATTATTCAAGTTTATAATATCATATAGTTACAGTGCTGGATGCTGTGCAAATAACTGTCAAACACAATCCCACTTCCAAAGGTCTTTCAAGCTAGTTCAGAGGAGAGACAAAACAGTTTACATGTGCACAATCAACCAAATGATGGTATATAAGGAAACAGGTGTAAGACAACCTCCTCCTACTCAGGCTAAATATGGTAACAAATAAATGTACTTTTCTGTAACAACTGCTCAACATAGAAATGGTGCCACAAAGAATTTCAGCAGATATTTTATGACCAGAAGTTGAGCAATGTGAACTGACAAGAGTTTCTGAAGCATCCAAGTGCAGAGGGAACAGTATTTCATGGAGCCTGAACTATCCAAGTATAGTGAGCAAGAAAGAAGAAAGTCATAGAAACTGGAAGTAAAGCACTAGAAATGTTCCTTGAGAGGCAGTTCATACAGTGCAGAGCCCTTTCTGGAAAGAGAGTGAAACCCTGGGCAAAAAATCTTGTTCTCACTGTGATCCTATTGCTTCATGGAAAGCAGACCTTGATGTTATTGTGCTGATTGTTTAAAAAGATCATGTGAAAAAAGATCTGCTCTCCTAATGCAAGGATCTTGTTAACTTTCCTGTGTTCCTTGGTTTGAGAGGGTTTGGGGAAGTAACAATAGCTGAAGTTTTGCAGAAGATAATACATTTTTGTATAGCCCCCCATGGGCAAGGTACTGTGAACATCTTGCATCTTGTTGCCAAGCAAAGTTTGATCTACAATAGTGTGAGCTGCAGTTATTTATATCTGTTCTCCGAATGGGTAAGGTTAGGTGCAGAGACAGCCACAGTTAAGTGTTCACAGTCACAGAGCAGAACTGTCAGATCAATGAACTTGCAGGCTAAGCTGTGGTCCTCTGCTCATGCCAGGGCTGATGCCAGCTCCCAGAATGATTTACACTTATTCCATGGGATGCCCTACTTGTGGAAAAATATTCTGTGGAGTGTTCTGCACCGGCGAAGTTTCACACTAAAAACAATTGTATAATAATACACGAGCTATAGCTCGTGGCAAGGAAGCAATAGTGTTGAGTGGCTGCATCAGGACTAAACAGTTTACAAGACAGTGAAGCCTTTGGTTCACCTGGGATGACTTTTTTTCCTCCCTTCTTCAGAGTAACCAACTAGCACCCTCCTGAAGAGGAGAGTTCATCTCGGCTGCATCGTGCTCCCCCTCCAGCAGCGATGGTCCCGTCCTTATCCTAGTTTACTTTCCTCCATCCCTGGAGACACATGTGCCTCCCCTGCACACACAGCATTCAGTGTAGAATTCTGGTCATGCCGAGTGGGTAGAAGTGGGTGAGTTGCTGTTGTGCTGGAGCAGATGGCGTCTGTAATGCAGCCACCAGTTATGTGCATGTGTTGTGGGTGGTTGCTAAAGGGAAAGGGGGATAATGTAAAGTTTTTATCAAAAAGATTTGGAAGTTTTCTGTTACTTATTGGTGGTGGGACAATTAGAAAGCTGATGTCAGCTTGGTTTTTCAAGTGGTCAGTGGTTGTCAGTTTTTTTGGTTTATTTAAATGAGAGGAACTTGGTGTGTTAAGGCAAGGTAACATGATGGGGATGGTTAGGAGAAGAAGACTGACTTTCTGTCTCTTGATAACTTGCACGTTGCTAGATTTCTGCACCACAGTTCAGAAGTTCCAGGTGCTCCCATCTTCCTCTGTTATGTCTCCATCACTTCTTGCAAGCAAGACCCCCAGGGGTCACCTGCCATGTGCACCTTTTCTGCCCAGCCTGGTGCTGTAACCCGCAAGCTGCCCCCTCCCCCTCTTTTCCTCACAGTGAACATCCTGCAGCCACTCAACAGTCCTCTCCTCCTATGGATCCCCAAAATTCCTCAGCCTCCTGCCTCTCACCTGAATTTCCCCAGGCCCACACCCTCCTCCTCAGGCAGCTGCAGCACTTGGAGGAGGCTCCCCAGCCTCTGGCACAACTACCACATCATTGCTGCCTCTGTCCTTGGAGACCTCCCTCTTCATGACAGGATAATTTAAAAGTGGAAAAGAGCCATTGAGCACAACAGCTGGCAAATCACACCAAGGGTGTTGGTGACCTCTAATGGACCACTCTTGTCCCCTGGATTTGTGACCCTGTTGGTTTTGGTATGGTTTGGATATGGCCTATGAGGTCTTGGTCAACTCATTTGTGCTAATGGTTTTCCTTTAGGAAGGGCATCAATGATTGGCTGTTTTGGTGTAGACTTTTAAAGAAGTTTTTAATGTAGACATTAGGAATATCTTGATAATTTTTGCAATGTTTTTGGTAGATTTGTGGTAGATACAGTTTTTTAGCAAAAGACATTTTTGTCTACACGAGGGAAGATCTGGCAAAACTTGGAGGAGGAGGTATTCATGTCCAACAGCTTGTGAACAATTTTATTTTTTTTATTTTTATTTTTTGTATGAAATGAATTGCAGATGTCCCTGGAAGACCTGTGGTACTGACAGTAGGTGCTGCATTCCTTTGCTCAGTTCTGTAGCAGAGAGTCTGACTTCTTGGGAGCTGCAACCCAAGCTTTACTGCCTTCTCAGTAACATTGTACTGTGAGCTCCTCTCTAATAAAATTAGAAGATAATTCACATATGTTGTAGAGTTCACAGCTTCGTTTTTCATGCTGAGTGGTGTAAGGTATTCATCAACTGGTTTAATAGATTAAGGTCTCAGCCTGCACCTCCCCACGCTCCACTGCGTGTGGATGGAGGCTGACAACTCTGCCTTTATAAAAGCGTTCCTTGCTCAGCCCCATGACTAATGCAGATAATTATTTTTAAAACAGCTCTGGGTGTCGCTGCAGTGAGCTTTCATGTACATGCAGAAATGTGTATTTACATTCCTTTGGCATTTGTGAAGCCCAGGATGCCATGCAAACCCTACTCCTTCCATGCTGTTTGAAAGAAATATTTTCTAGGGGGTAAATATTTTCTAGTGTCACGGTGGGAACCCAGCTCGTGGGGTCTGGATATCCAAAGATAGAAAACAGTAAAACAGTGAGTGTTAAATAAATAAATAAAAACATTAAAGAGTTCTCATTTCATGGCACATTATTAAACTTCTATATTCCCAAAGGCCTGGGTTGCTGGTCTGTTTCACATGGAGACTGATTATTTCTCCCTTCCTAAGGTACCTGAAAGTGGAACAGAAAAAACACGTCAAAAAAACCAAAATAACGGGCGGGGGGGGGAAATCACAAAAATCCCACAAGCCCTCAACCCCCCTAAGTCTCTCTTAGATTTTACATTCTGGTATGGCAATGGGTTAAAACCTCGATTGATTTTGCATTATTGTTTTTAATGAATTGGTGGTGGTTGCTTGTAGCTTGGTTACTTACTGTGTGGTCACATATAATTAGAGAATTTGTTCCAGGGCTTTTCTAGGAACTGAAATTGAAGACACTTGCTCTATTATCTTTGGACATTTCAGTAATTTTTTATTATTTTTTTTTAAAGATTAACATCTTGCTTGTCTCTTTACCCATTATCCAGCACTGTTCTTTCTCCAAGCACTCAAACTTCCACAGTTCTGATGCATTCCTCTGCAGGCTGATGAGCACCTTGGGTGCATTTCATCAGATCTAGCCAGTTAAATAAGCTTAGATGTTTTCTATCTCTCCAGACTGCTCTTTGGCTTTCTCCTTTTCTGGTATCATCTTAGTCCTTCCACCCCTTCACTGGGCATTATTCTTCCATCCATCCATGCCCTAGCTGGATCCTTTTCAGGGAATATTAAAGCAAAGCAGCATTAATTGCTCTGATCCTCAGTGCCAGCTGCTCCCTTCCCACTGGGAAGTGATCATTATTGTCTTGCTAATATATTAATTTACATACTTCCCTGTTAATGTTGCTGTTCTTTGGGTCTGTTCTGTGTCTTTGGCCTTTGATTTTACTCTTATGAATTCATGTTCTTCTGTCATGCTTTTTTTCAATAGCTTATACCCTGTTTCCTGGTTCTTATTCCTCTCAAGTTTCAGGCCGTTGCATAGCTCCTGACAGAGCCTCGCTGGTCTCCTGCTATGCTTCCTCTGCCCCAGCATAGCATGTGTGTGTGCTTTTAATACTGTTTCTTTAGACAGTCTCTGAAACTCCCTCTTCCCTTTAACTTTCCAGAAAATTATTGCCATAGTATCTCAGGAAGCTCTTAATCCTCTTGCCTGTCCTGTAGCTTTCTATTGGGCAAGGAAAAGGCTACCAAAGTCTCCAATCCATGCCTTAAAAATAAATAGATTCAATTTTTTAAATTTTTTATTTATCTACCTAATGTTCTTCATCAGATGACCTGTAGCAGACCTCTCATGTGTCCCATGCTTCTGCTTTCATTTTCATTACCAAGTAGGGACTTCAAATTTTACCCTTGTGTCCTGTCAGAATAAAGACAGAATATAAAGGTAAATATAATGATTCACTGATACACCAAACTAATTATCTTTTTCTTGTTGGCCCTTCCTGAACAGCTATAAACTTATTTCATAATAGTCCAAGTCACCTAACAAGTGTTGCCTAACAAGCTTTTGGCATTCAAATTACTTTCCAATAAATGACCTCAGTTGGTTTTCAACTGGTCTATTTGGTTTTTTAAAGGGAAGTTTCCCACAGAGTATTTTTATTATTAAAATAAATTAAAAGAAAAGTTTTGCTAAAAACCTTCTCATTTCATGGAGATTAATTTTTATGGTTAATTTACTCTAGGACAATGTTTCACTTTTTTCCCTACTCTCCATGCACACAGCATTGTGTGCACATGATCTGCAGCACAAAGGGAGCCTGATATAAAGGGCTGGGAGAAGCATCTGTGCATGCCAGTGAGGCAGGGAAAGCAGATGGCTTGACATGTCCTTCTCACCACAAGAGACTCCCAGCCATCCTGACTCCTTCATGCACCAGCTCAGTGGGTGACTTCCAAGAGGCTCTTGTGCTCCTTGGAGCACCTCTGATGCTGCTGGCTGAGGACAGAGGAAAAAGCCCAGCAATTGACTTATGTGAAGACTAACTATGCAGCTGTGGAGAATCAGGAGGGAGCTGCTGTGTCTGGTCTTGATCATAACAGCATTTAACTCATAGCTGTGCTTCTTCTGAGGGCCACCCAGGTGAGATGAGAAGCGAAGCATTTCTCCTGCATGTTCATTATCTGAACTGTTTTGTTTTGCAGTGACTGGGCATGAAAAGCCAATAGGTTTCTGAAGAAGGTTATTGAGAATTCAAGGAGTTATTTTCCTTTGCTTTGCAGCACTGAGTATTGATTAGCTAAAGTAAAATATGTCATCATGGCATTTTATCCCCTTCCTTGAAAATGGATTGAGGTAATTAACAGGCTGGAGAAGGCAGTTAGCTCAGCTGCATGCTGCCTTGCCAGGAACCCCAGTAACATCTCTTGGCACTTTGGGACTGTTTGGCTTTTATATGTGGGTTGTTTTTGTTGTTGTTTTGTACATCACTTTGGTACCCCTACTGAATCCAGAAACCATAAAGGTGAATTTCTGCAACCACCACCTCTTTCTCAAGGAGAAAATTCCATAGTGACTCTTTAACACCCTGATATGTCTTTTCCCTCTACTGGTGATGAAGTGATGAGCAGTGCAGCAGATATGTGCATTAAAAATGGCTCACTGACCACCCCTGAGATCCACTTGGCCTGTCTGTGATTGATTCCTGATGGGCAAACCAGGAGGTTTGCTGTTTTCTAATAGAAGGTGGTTTTATGAAAGCTGACCTAAACAATTTCTATTGACATTTCTGTTGGACGAATTGGGCTTTCACAGTTCTCACAGGTATTGCCTGCTATCCACAGGAAAAAGAACTTCTCATTATGAAAAATACTCTATCCAATAAAAACAAATATTTTTTTTGTTAATCTAAATGTCATAATGTTTCTTGAATGACATTTTTGGTTTTACCAGACATCCTTTCTTGCCTCATACTGCCCATGGAGAGCAACAGTGTTCCTTGTACCTTACACCCAGTAAACCTTACAGGGAGCCCCAGCGTGCAGAAGAGACTGGGCTCAAAAATTACAAAATACAGCTCTTATCAGGCCCTCAGTGGCACTTAGAGCTAAACTCACTCCAGTATTAGTATTTTCATCCCCTCTTTCATCCCATTTTCCATGAAAACTATTAACAATGTGACTTTTTTTCATCAAATGTTTTCCCTTGGGCTAGAAATTAATTTTCTGCCCTCT
Organism: Chaetura pelagica; assembly: GCF_000747805.2. Classification (NCBI taxonomy): domain Eukaryota; kingdom Metazoa; phylum Chordata; class Aves; order Apodiformes; family Apodidae; genus Chaetura; species Chaetura pelagica. The sequence continues at coordinate 7,632,936 of NW_009952990.1, forward strand.
TGAAATTCTTGTTTGTTATACCCCAGGGGAGGAATGCAATATCTGAGCCTGGGATACTGAAGTAGCACTTGTACAATATTCTGACAAGAAATATAAAAACAAATCTATTGTATTTGCATCAAGAAGCAGCTGATGCTAATGTGCTAAGCTAAAATAAATCCAAGCAATATCATAGATTTATGATCAATACTTGAGCAAGTTGTTTACTTAGTAATCAGAAAGGCTGCTGATGATTAAATCTGTCTGGAAATACACTGGCCTGCAATAAGTAACATTTTTATCTCCTTGCATAAATGAATTAGATCTGAAAGCACTGAAGGGCTTAAAAACTAAACATTTTTCCTTCCAGCTAAGGCTTCTGGATGCCTTAAAGGTTGTCTGGTTTTGATTTTTTTTTATTTTTTATTTTTTTTTTTAAATAAAGAAACCACTAATAAGCGTATTGGAAGTAAAATCCTGTTGGAACACTTCTGCAAACAGCAATTTGAAAGAGCAATGCAATGAACAGAGCTGGTCCAGAGCAGCAGTTTCAGCCTGGCACCCCTGTCATCTGAATCAGCAGCCAAGCAGTGCACAGGCAGAGGTCTATGTTCCTGGGTTTGTACAAGTGCTGAGAGGTTCCCTGGAGCCTGTGAGAGGGAAGGGATGGTCTCTGTGTTCCCTTTCCCTTTCCTTTCCTTTCCCCTCCTGGTTGCCCTTCTCCATGATTTCTGAGGAGTGGTTTCTGGATGTTTGCAGTGCCTTGAGATCTCAGGGGGGGTGTGTAACCTGAGGGCAGCAAACCGAGGGAAGACAAAAAATCCCTTAGGGCTCCTTTTATTTTTAATTTTTTATTTTGTTTTCAGTCTCTGTGTGGTTTGTGCCTAAAACTAGAGTAATGCTGAAGTAAAAACCTGTAACCTGTCGGAGGAGGGAGATGAGCAGCTCCCACCGCAGTGTGGCGCCCATTCAAAGGGATGCTCAACCTGGTTGACACCATGTGCTTAGACGAGCGATTTCCCACCTGGTGGAGTGGGATGCAGTTTTCCCAACTACAGATGGTAACCAGGTTGATTTAGGAGTTCTTACTAAAGGGCTTGCTGGGGTTTAGTGCAGCCAGCCCTCTGGCTAGAGAACAAAGATGGGAGAGAGCTGAGCCACGGGGGTGCAACAAGTAGAGCCAAGCCCTGTAGCAAGGGCAGGGATGTCACCTTGATGAATGGCAGAAGAGGCTACCCAGAGGGTGCCCCAGCAGTGCTGCCAGCAGGGCACAGCCACACTTTGAGGCTGGTGTGTGGCAGTGTTACTCTCCTGTGAAGCTAATCAGCAGCAATCAGTGCTGGCAACAGGCAGGGGAAAGCAGAGGGGGGAGGGATGTGCTGGGCCAATTGCACCTGGTAAGTGTCAGAAACCAGCCTGCTGTGAATTGGTCAGAGATAAAAATGGCTGTACGTGTGATATGCTCAGATTTGCTATTCTAGAGAATTGTTTCCTAGAGCTTGAAAGGAAGGAAGAGCTGGTACCCCAGGAAATATTGGGGTTGTTGCTATGGTCACCGGGAAGCTCTGGAGAATGAGGGGTACCATACCAGAGCACAGAATGTGGGCAAAAAGGCTGCTGCAAGGAAAACCTGTATGAATAATTTTGGGAGTAGTTCCCTGCTGATCAGCAGCCTAACATCTAGCTGAGGCTTCTCTGAAACCTCTAAAAAAGTTCACCTGTCATTTTTCTGCCTGTAAGCGTGGTACCTGTGCTGGTGGAGCAGAAGAGTAAAGGGTTGGTTTGTTTCTTTGTTGGTTTGGGGTTTTTTCAACATGTATAGCCTGTGTTCTTGTCTGTTATTGGACTCTTGAAAGGGAATTTAGTTAATAATAAATGATGCAAAATGTTTTGCCTCTTTCCATCTTCTGTAAGGTGCTGCCAGCTAGGCTGGTAAGGTCCTCTGCTCCAGTGCACTGGGCTTGGATGTAGGTGGGTAAATGTTTTCCATTCCCATGTATTAGTCACTCTAAAATTTGAATATTTTATCTAAGGAAGGTTCTTGACATTCACTTGCTTTCTCTTCTTTCCCCTTTCCTCCCCCACAGCCCAGGGAACAACTAAGGTGAAAACACAAAGTCAGAATCCAAATCTTCCTGCAAGCAAGGAGGGTGAGAGATGCTGGTGGAAGCTGGCTGTAATTGGAAACAACTGTTGTATAGAGAAGACAGAGCTGGGAGAGATGTGAAAAGCCGTTGTGCTTGCTTCAGTGCTAAGAAATATGTGGATAATTTATTCCTGGGATGAGAGGTGCTGCTGCAGAAGAAAGGGATGCAGGCAGAAAAAAACATCTCTGTGAGGTTTTCTTGCATTAAGCATTCCTTAATCTCTGTTTCTGCTATGTGTGTAATTTTAGTACTTAACAGGTGACATACAGTCAGATTCAAGAAGAGTGACTGAAAGGTGGCAGCTTTTTCTACAGCTCAGCTTACATCCAGTCATAGAAAAGAAGGCCCCAGGAGGACCCTTATTGTGGCCTTTGAGTACCTAAAGAGGGCTTATAAGAAAGATGGGGGCAAACTTTTCAGCAGGGCCTGTCGCAATAGGAAAAGGGGTAATGGGTGAGTTTAGGCTGGATATAAGGAAGACTTTTTTTACAGTGAGGGAGGTGAAACACTGGTGCAGGTTGCCCAGAGAGGTGGTAGAAGACCTATCCCTGGAAACATCCAAGTTCAGGTTGGATGGGGCTCTGAGCAGCCTGATCTACTTGAAGAAGACCCTGTTCACTGAAGGGGCTTGGACTAGATGGCCTTCAAAGGTGCCTTCCAACCCGAAATATTCTATGCTTTCTGCTGACTTTGGTGAGTGGGGAGAGCTCAGTCACCATGATAGGAGCTGGATGTGCTGCTTGATCCCCTGTAATCATAAGAAGTGCTAAGTGGTATATCCCTCTTCTTGTGCCAAATTGCCTTGTGACTTGTAATTGCAGGGCCTTCCTCAGAGCAATGGGTAAGCAAAGGGGATTCTCAGGCAGCAGATTATACAGGTTTGCTGCAGACCCTGTCACTTAGTGTGATGGTGTTACTTATTCAAGTGGAAGAATCTGCCATCTCACATGCTTGTTTGTAGTACTTACTTATTTGTGGATCTGAGACTGCTCTCCAGAATCTCCTGTACTTGTCAGCTTGAAAGTACCATCCTGCCTGAGCCTTTCTCACAGACTCCCAGCAAATGCCCAGGGAAATCCCAGCACTATGGAAGCCTGGCTTGAAAAAGTGGAGGTTTTTGTTGTGGATTTTGGGCAACTCCTTAATGTTTAGAACTGAAGTTACCTGATTTGAGAAGCCAGGCTTCTTTCTCTTACAGGGACTGGTGCTATTAAGTCATCCAAAGAGCAAACATTAGCATTTCTGCAGTTCCCAGGAAGGACCCCATCCATTAGCATTTGCAGATGTCACTGGTGGGTTTGGTGGTTTGGATGCAAATGGAGGAAACCCACCCCTCACTCTGTCAATCCATGTGAAAAAAACTGGTGTCCTGGCCAGACCTCTGCTCTTTGGGGCTTGTTGTCCTTTCAGAGGCAGTGAGCATTTTAGGCTGCGTAATTTTTCTGTCTTTATTGTACCAGCTGGACAAATATACTCTCTTTTGCAATATACTCCCTCCCTTTTGGCTCACTTTGATTAAGATTTCTGTGAATAAGGTGGAGAAGCACGGGGTAGAGTTGCTTCTTCGCTCATTTGTTTTTCTCATCTTCACTGGTGCAGGGGCAGTTGGTCTTCTGGAGCATGCACATTCTTTAATTATAGGAGTTATCAAGTGTTTAGACTTTGAGAAGATCAACTCACTGCTGAAGAACCTAATCAGTCTGTGGATTTTCCTGAACTGATACAACACCAACCACTCTTTGGTAGCAGAAGTGGCTGCTTGCAGGAAATAACTCATCAGTAACTTCTGAGTGCTTGCATCACGCTTTGCCACTCAGCATCTCCTCCGGTCCCATTGTTTCTCCCAGGTACTACTGATTTCTCTTTCTCTGATTTTTTAGGTCTTCCTTCTCCCAGCAGACCCAGAAGCAGTTCAGCAGAATGTGCTGCTGCTCTGTGCTTGCCTGTAAATTCACAGAAGTGAACAGCCAGGCAGCTGCACGCAGAATGCAACACAAAGTCTCAGCCCAGCTCTTCACTGGTGAGGGGTGTGGTGGTGGGTTTTTCTACTTATAAACCCTTTCACTCTCAAGCTGGCTTCGTGCTGCAGCTGTACGAGTGACTATAAGCTTCTCTATAGAAATGGTCTTGATTTTTTGCATTGGAAAGTATTTCAGTGAAAAGCTGAATGTTGCAATGGCCTTTCTTCCACAGAAGCATGAATAACTTCTGGGAGGAGGAGGGAAGGTAAAGTGTGACAGAACTGCAAAGCTGGCATGTTGTCCTTCTTCAGGCCCAGGAGGGGATCTATGAAAATGTTCCAGCCTTTCCACTTGAAAAAAAAAGCCTTTTCTTTCTGGCACTGGGCCAAATTGTAGCAAACTTATGGATCAGCTGTCTACTAAAGCAAGCTGGAGTATCAAAGTATCAGTTGCTCAAAACCCACCTTCTTTCATCTATGTGCATTTACTAGCTTTAGAGGATAGGTTACCTCAAGCAGTGTGCAAAGAAACCCCTCCTCAAAGAAAGTTCATTCCTATGAGCCCAGAATTGTGGTTTTATAGGTTTTCTCTCTAAATACAGGGGATAAACTTCAGAGCAAGCTCCCAGCTTCATTCCACAATTTCTCACAAAATAAGACTCATTTATTAAAAAAAAAAAAAAAAAAAAAAAGAAAGAAAGAAAAAAGGGTCAGAGGGGCAAGGGAGGGGAAGAAAAAAACCCCAATTCCTAAAGGTACAATTTTTTGAAGATCAAAAACTTGCTCAGAAGAAACAGGCAGTCTAACAGGGCCCCCTAGTGATACCACCAGTGCCGAGGTACCAGTGATGAGCAAGGACTATGGAAGATCCCAGCCTAATGGCCAGTCTGCTTCATGCAGCTGAAGGGAAATGGAGGAAGACAGACTGGTGCCTACATTCCCAGGCACTCTGAGGTCCCCATCTGAAACTGAACTCATAGGTCTTTCTACAGCACCTAGCAAAATTGGGCCACCTGATCTGGATGGATCACACTGTTCCTAGAGAGAGGAAGCCAGACATGGGTCTTGTGAAAGAGCCTGAACCAGGTCCCATCTCTTCCAATGTCCAAGATAATGGTTTTCTCTGCAAAGGAGAGTTACCATGTTGTTCCAAGGCAAAATTATTATTAAAACCACTGCCTTTAAGAGTGGGTTGTTGTTTATTTTATTTCTTTAAAAGGCTATCTGGCCATATAACTTCTTCATTGCTTTTTGCTGCCTAATTTCTACCTGCCCTTAAGATCAGTGTAGTTAGCATACTGCAGGCTGCTCTTGTGCATAAAAAGCCTAGCATTTAGCTAAGCTTGAAGGAGAGC
>NW_009952990.1:7638396-7666631 GCF_000747805.2 Chaetura pelagica
ACATTTATGGGCCTGTGCAGGGTGTTAGATGGGGTTAAGCCATGAAGTTTTTAATCTTTGCAGAAGCTGTCTAATTTCCCCAGCTAAGCTTTGATATATATTTTCTGCTAGGACAATATAGGAAAGTGCTGTGCTGGGCCAGGTCAGTCAAGGCAATTTGTTTTGGCAGCCAGCTCTTTCCTGGGACCATGGGAATGTATGCATGTTTTCCAGGAAGCAAATCTAGCTTCAGAGATCACCTGATGAAGCAAATTGCCTTCATTTAGCGTGAGCAAGAGGCTTGTAGCATTTACACTGAGACCTGGTGGGGCTGTGCCAGAGGACCTTGCTTCTCTGAAGGTCCTTTGGGGTTTTCACAGGCAACAGGAAAAAGCCCTGGCATGCTAAAGCTTGTCATTTTGCTGTTGGCAGTGTAGCATGTCTTTAATATTTGAAGGGATTGATGAAAATTCATTCAGTTCTTGTGCTGGCTGTTACATTCACTTTTTGTATGACTCTCAGCTCAGACAACAACATGGGCCTGTGTGTTTCACATTTGCATATAACTTGCATAGATTTGCAAATGGGAAGTCACATGTGTCCTGGGCTTTATTTGAACACGCTTTTAAGTACAGTGAAATTGAAATTAAACAGCCTTCAGCATCTCTTGCTCCTCAAGAAGACAGAGTCTCAAAAAAATCATCAGTTTTACTCTGTGCTCTGACTTCGCCTGGTTAAGCTAATATTTGTGGAGGAATATCATATTTCATCAGTCATTTTTCATTACTTAGAACAAAAATTTCTGTTAGTAAGTGCTCTACATTTATTTATTTATTTATTTATATCTGAGTTTTGGTCCCAGAAAGACCTAGTAACATCCCTTAGGTTTCCTGATGCCATGGGACATGCTGGGTCACTAGCTGTTTTGTAGGGTAATAAAACAGCAAGGACAGATGATGATCGATTTACCCCAGACTGGTCCTACAGCAGTGTCAGACAAATGACCTGGACCTTTACTCTGTGGCCTGCTCTAGAAGCTCTAGCAAGAATCTGGCCCATGAATAACATACACAAGCCTTGTCAAGTTCTCCCAGAGAATAACCTTTTCTCACTCTCTCCTGGAAAACTATGTACCTGGCCAGCTGTTGTCTGGCATGTGCCGTGCTAAACATGATAAATGTTTTTGTTTTCTGTTTCTTGTTTGTGTGAATTGCTACATCTGGCTTCTAAGATCCAAGAGTTATCTGAACATGTCTGAGGTGTGATGTCAAGGGAACTTCTGACTTCAGATACTGGACAGCTAAAAAAAACATCGTCTTTCAAAACTCCTCCCATTAAGAGTTTTTATCAGGGCACCCAACATATAGTATTCCAAATATTCTAAATGCCAGTATAATAATCCAGATGTGTGATCCTGGATCAAATTTAAAAGTTTTGTAATGGAACATCTTAGGTTTGTTAATTTTCCTCAATTAATTCAGCTCTACTTGAAAGCACTGACTTTGCTATTTAGTTGAGTCAGTTCCACAGAGCGTGATGGGCCGTACTGCAAATGTGGTGCATGGAATGTAAGCATCCCTGCTGAAGAAAGGATGGAAATGCCCTAACTATGAAAGGTAGGGGAATGCCACATTTCTGAAGTACTGTCCATCTCCCACGACCATACAGACTTCAAAATGTGGTAACTTGAGAAGCAGAGAAGACCTTTGTGTTACAACTTAACTGTGAAATATTTCCCTTGCAGAGGTTTCACTATCAAATATCACTACTGCTTTTCAGTGGTAATAGAAGATACTGTTCCTGGATTGCTGTTGCTTATATCATGAAAGAAGGCCAAGCTGTTTGTGCTCAGGGACGCACGACAATGACAGAGCTCCAACAGTCAGGCTCCGGCTGCGCCAGGAGCACAGAGACTACACTGCATTGTGGGTTGCAAGCAGAGGACACTGAAGCATAAATCCTTGTGAGACATTTTGTCGTTGTATCATCAACAAGCTACTGGACTTGGCCTTGGATACTTTGGTTTAAATTTATTCACTCAAATTCAATACCTTACTTTCCTTTCCAGCAGGCTCCATTTCTCCCACAGCAGCACATCAGTGGGCTGATGAACGCAGCCTGGTGCTAAGATGCCACACTGTGAAGGCAGCTGGATGGGGAGAGGGACATGTGATCTGCTGCATCTGGGCTTACTCACCCCCTGGCAAAGAAGCCAGGTCAGCAGGCAGTGACGTCTGAAGCCTGCAGGGGCAACCTCAGGGGCAGGCACCTGGCTGAGTCCCAGGAGCAGGCAGGTGGACAGAGATGCCCTCAGCAGCGGGCAAAGGGAGAACAGTGACTCCTGATGGCTGAGGTGGCATTTCTTCAGAGCTCCTGTCCCCCAGTTCATAGAATCATAGAATGGTTTGGGTTGGAAGGGACCTTAAAGATCATCTGGTTCCAACTCCCCTGCATGGCCGGGGAACACCTCCCACTAGACCAGGTTGCTCCAAGCCCCATCCAATCTGGCCTTGAACACCTCCAGAGAGGGGCCATCTACAACTTCCCTGGGCAACCTGTTCCAGTGTCTCGCTACCCTCACACTAAATAATTTCCTCCTGATGTCTAACCTAATTCTACCCTCTTTCAGTTGGAAACCCTTATCCCTTTTCCTTTCATTGCAAGCCCTGGTAAAAAGTCCCTCCCCAGCGTTCCTGTAGGACCCTTCAGGTACTGGAAGGCCACTATCAGGTCTTATTTGAGCCTTCTTTCCTCCAGGCTGAACAACCCCAACTCTCTCAGCCTGTCTTCACAGGAGAGGTGCTCCAGCCCTCTGATCATCTTCATGTCCATTCTCTCACCGGCACCTAGAAGACTGTGCCTTTGATATGGGTGCACTCAAAGGCTTTCCTGCAATTACATGTATAGCCAGAGAAAAGCTTTGGGCTTTTCTCTACCACAGTCTGAGACTATGAGAAAGAGACCAATGCTATCAGAGTTCTCTTTGCTAATGGATGGCAGTTGGTGCTTTTCTGTTGATTTCTTTGGTCCCTGCTTGCAAAAAGGATGTGGACAGGCTGAAGAGAAGTCCAGAGAAGGGATGATCAGAGGACTGGAGGACCTGCCAAATGAGGAGAGGCTGAGAAAACTGGATTTTTTCATCCTTGAGAAGAGAAGGCTTCAGGGAGACTTTGTTACAATGCTGCAATATTAAGGGTGGCTACCAAGAGAGGGAGACTCCCTGTTTACAAGGAGTCACAGGGAAAAGGCAAGGGTTAACGGGCACAAGTTACTCCTGGGGAGATTCCGATTGGACACAAGAGGTAATTTTTTCACCATGAGGACAAACATTGGAATAGTCTCCCAAGGGAAGTGGTAGATTCTCCCATGCTGGACAGTTTTAAGTCTCAGCTTGAGAGGGTGCTGAGCCACCTCATATAAACTATGGTATTACCTAGAAAGGTTGGACCAGATGAGGCTTAAGGTCCCTTCCAACCTGGCATTCTATCACTCTGAAAGCAGCCTAAAGTTATTTGACAGCCATGGAGCTATGAGAGTGCGACACTGACGTGTCTTTCCGCTCCCTGGAGCTGTGACACCTTGAAAATAAGCTGATGAAGTCACACTAATTCTGCTTCTTGTACTCAAATTGGCAGCCTTTCTTGCAAAGCTGCACATGCCATCTAATGCAAGGATGCTAGGGGGATTGCAGGCTCTTTTTTGCATTTATAACACAGTAGATTTGTGATGTGGGATAAGATGCACCATAGGCCACCCAGTGTGCCATATGATACTGGGCTTGCAGGCAGGGCACTTTGGAGTGCAGCAAAACCAATATCATTTTCTTCACAGTCCTTCCCACCTGCTGCCCTGGGTATCATGTCAAGTGGCTTTGCTGCCCAGCTAATTCCAGAGTTCCATCTCCTCCTCCTCCTCCATTTCCTATTACACATGGGAGATGCGTTACAGTGAAGATGCCATGGGAGCAGCCTACAGATGAGCAATAGGGAGAAACAGGAGGTCAGCAGCCCACGCACTGCTACCAGGAGTTTCTGGCTCAGCCCTAGTGAAGCTGAGCAATTAATTTGCCCCTTGTAAACTGAGGGATGGCTTGTCACAGGGGGATTGCTAACCCTAGAATACAAGGCTGGATTTCTCAGCAAACAGATTTAAAGAAAATAAATCCTTTGAAGCAACTCATCCAAACCATTCTGAATGCGTGTGTGTGTGTGTGTGTGTGTGAGGGTTGCTGATTACCCCTAGAGAGAAGATTGATGTATCTGGAAAAGAAAAAGAAACTCCTACCCTAAACATAGTTGTCTTTAATATTCAGGAACTTAAAATCTGCCCCAAGAAAAATCTGCGAGATGCTTTCAGCTTACCAAGACTTTCCTGGTACAGGGTATCAGAGTATAAAATGTGGGACCAATAAGTACGTGGCATGGATTGATTTCCTGATGCTTTTCCCTGATGTCTGCAGGTGACCTTGTCACCCCACTTTGTCCCTGTGCATCTGCAGACATGCCTGACATCTCCTAATCCAACCTGAGGTCAAAGGGGCTAAGCGTAGCCTGGGGTTAGGTGTTCTGTTAAATAGCTGTGAGGGCAAGACTTGCAGGCAGTGGTTTGAGGGGACAGCCAGATCTCTCAGTTCTCATGTGCTCAACACATGGTTCATCTGTCCATTTCCATCTCTTGGTGTCCTACTGAGGTGCCCAAATTCCATGAATTAAGTTGCATCTTAGTTACATTAGAAGACCACATGTCACCTTCATATGTGCCATTGACACAGCCTGGTGCTGCCAGCCTTCTCCCACGTCTGTCTGGGGGACACCTGACCCCAGGCAGGGATATCCTGTGCATCTGGCAGGACAGCAGAGCATGGCACACCACAGCAGGCACGTTTGTGCCATGTCCAAGCATGGCCCTGCTGTAAGTGTCATGGATGGGCTGATGTTAGCCCATGCGTCAGGGAAGGATTTTTCAAGCAATGTGTGAAAAGGAACAGAGCTGTTTTTCCAAAGGAGGGAAAATACAGAAAAAGAGCAATTATTCAGTGGTTTGACACTGTGCTGACTGTGAGTGACTCTGACTCCCAGTATTCAGAAGTGAAAGATGTAAAAAAAAATGTTTACAGGTCAGAGTAATTGCAAAGAAAAGAGCTTTCCTGCTGGCATCAGGCAGGTGGGAAGGTGCTCATGTCTTGGCTGCAATTCCCCTGCTATCCTACCCAGTTGGGGAGCCTCATCTGGAAGCCGGTCAGAGGGAAAGGACTTGAAAGTACTGGGTGTGTTTGTCTGGCAAGGAGAGGCAGCTTCCTGGCTGTAGCTGTTAGTGCTGTTCTCATGGAGTAATCACACCTTTTTACTCCCTGCTCTCACCACAAGGTCATCTCCAGGGTGTATCTCAAACTGAAGGTTTGTTTTCTCAGGTACAATTTTATAGTTTTCAATATCCTCATTTGTGCTTTTACCTTTTTCAGTTTGAAATTTACCTGAATGCTTTCACATGCTGTTGGTACACAGATGTACCAAGGCTAAAATAGAAGATAGGAAGGACAAATTTGTCAGGAGTCTGGTCTGAAATGACCTTTGTGGAAATAAAAAGCCAGATCAACAGCAGTAAAAGATGCTAGATGGTTGCATTTGATGGAACAGAGTGAATCCAACGTCAGTAAAACCAGTAATTTAGAAAATAATTTCCTTCAATACACTTGGAAGCAGATGTGCACACACATATATATCTGTGTGTTAAGTGTACATGTATGCCCCACCCCACCATTACTTTATTTTCTTACAGTCTTTCACCTGCACATTAGCTCCTTGCCCTGTTTTCTAATTAATGTGCATTTGCAAATATCATAAGCATTTGCAATCATCTTTTCCAGGTCAGTCATGCAGATGTTAAATAGGACCTACCCTGAAGAGGATTCCACCCTGTAAGCATTTGTTGTATCTTCCTTGACCTAAGGAATATGAACTTCCCAAGCAGGTGGCTGGATCTTCTCTCCGGCCATTGCCTTTGTGGGTAAGAGTAAATTCCTCTCTGAAAGTACCTTTCCCACATCCCTCCCCTCAGCATCCTGTGCCCTCTGAACCCTCCTGAGGCTGACAGGGCTTAGTGGCAGAGATTTTTGAGGCAGCATTCATCCTTTACATTTATCTGAAGACAGAGGGGACTGCACTGATGAGCTTTGCTGGGTGAGGGTGTAAAGTATGCCATAGCTATGTGTGTAATTTGATTTATTTAAAACTCTTGTGTTGTGACAGCTACCCTTTTCAAACACGTCCAGTGTCTTATATAGTCAGCACTTAAGGCCACATGTAATAGCTACTGGGGCAGACCTTTTAAAAAGATGATCTAAATAATTATAAAATCTTGTGGGACTCATAAGGTTCTCCAGTGACTACCTTCAAATATTGCTTCAGCTATGTTTTCATAAGAAAGTAAACGTTATCTGTATGATGAGCTACATATTAGTAGAATACTTTCTTATCCTGTAACATTTTGTTTTCTTTTAGATTTTTTTTGTTTGGTTTTGGCTACTGACAGATTTTCCAGAGATTGCCACTAAACTGTCTCTTAAAATGCATTGGTGTCTCTTCTGAATCACTGTACTCAATTCAGTACCTAGCAGCATTTGGAAAACATTCAAATTGCATGTATTTAATCTGACAACGTGTTGTCTGGTTTTCCACCTTTCTTCAATTCCCTCTGGAGTACACCCAGAATAGCTCAGTGTCATCAGCAAAACTTGGAAATTAAACTCAATTTCAGATAATGGAGAACTGCTGATGGACTTCTGTATATACCAACTTTTTTTCCCCCTTATTTAAACATTCGTGTAACAGTTAACTGAGAACAATACAGCTTCAGCTTTAAGCCAGTGTTCAGGTGCTAATGACAAACTATGAAGGCATGCCTGGCATGGGCCTGTGAGCCTCTGAATCCATGAACCCTGGTCCCACCCAAAAGATTAAAATGTTTCTTGAGTGGGGGGCCATCTCCTGTGGTGTTGGACAGACTGTTGGGACTACTGTGTTCCTGGGGCCTGGTATTCCTGTTGCACAAAATGCTTAAAGATCTCAAAACCAGCTTAAGAAATATTTATCTTATTTTTTTAACTCTTAAGTCAGTGACCTAGGACTTTGTCTATATTGCAAATACCAAAGAGCTGATTGAACAGCTACAGACTCTCCTGACCTCATAAGGAACATTTTGTAATCCCATTCTTATGCAGATACTAGTTTCTCTTGAGCTGTGAAGATTTATGGATACAGGAGGATAAAGTTTTCTTTGTGTTCCATAACCCACATATTTTTTTGCAAGAGTTGGAGATTCCTTCGGGTCTTACTGTAGATGTTAGGTATAGGTTTTGTCACTCTAGGCTTTACATTGGTGCTATGTGTTGTTGGCTTTGACAGGACCCACTGCTGGTGTGTGTACCTAACATCTTTCTGCGACTGCACAGTTCTTTCCCTTCCTGCCCTATTGAGCCTGATCTTCAAATCATTTTGTGTCTCCTTCCCTTGAGCTACCGCAGGGTGTCCACACAGGCTAATTTGGTTTCATTCCCACATTGCTGGTGGTCTTCAAATTTCTTTTAGTGTTTCTTTTTCCAGATGGAAGCGTTCGATTAGTAAAACCTAAGCTCTTGTTTTGATGCCAACAATCCCTGGCTGAACAGTTTGTGTTTTGACACGTATAGAAATCTCTCCAAGTATTCAAGGCCAGGTATCTTAGGTGTGTGACTCTTAGTTATCCCCTCTGAAGCTTACATTGAAGTTTGTGGAGTGTGTGCTTAACTGAAAGAGCACTTTTCTAGGGTCTACCATTGAAAAGGAAAACTGTGAATGTTCTCTGTTAAATGGAAACTGCTCAGCATGTAAAGAAACACTCCTGAGCCACTGCAATGCAAAAATAGCTGCTATCTCCTTTCTTCTGTTCCTCTTATGGGGCTCAAGACACAGTAACTTGTGAACATTGATTAATTAGTAACTGTGCAAGTTACTACAGTTCTCAAATGAAGAACTAGCTCTAAATGTCCAGACAAACTCGACAAAGGATTTTGGCAGACATATCTGCAATATAGACTTTTAATAATGTATTCTGTTTGAAAAAAAACAACTTATTTTTTTTAATGAGTTCACTGACAGAATCACTTTTCCTATCTACGTGTAAATATTGATACAGAGCTGTTTTCTAGGGCATTTAGTAACATGAAGAAAACACTGACAACATGTATGTGTATTTGGATCAGAACTCCTCTCTGTTGCCTGTGTTTGGACTACATATTTAAAAATGTTCCCCTTTAGTGATGCAGATGAAAAAGGCTCCAGTCTGAGACCTCCACTCTGGTGATCCAGAAAGATACATTTGTAGGTCTTCGGACGTTGTTTCTTTGAAAAGAGAACTTCAGCTTTACCTCCATGTGCCCAGATTGCTTGTGGTGAAGATAAGCTGATTCCAAACAAATTATTGTTATGAAGTGGTTTGGTATAAAGTAAATACCCTTACATGACTGAAACAAATTGTATGTGCATGTTCAATGGATGCACATGTTGTCCTGAACTAATTGCCATCCCTACAGTGGTTCTGTTGTGAAATGGAGGAGTGATGTAGGCTGCCACTTCTACAGATGGGCTCTTCAGAGGTAGCTCCCAGGTTTGACTGCAGGGCAGGCAAGGTCATCTCCCTTTCAGCATCTATCTGAAATCTCTTTCCAAATACATGTTTCCAAATACATGCTATGATCTCTGTTCTCTTCTGCTGCAGTCAGCTGTCCTCAGAGGGCAAAAAGAAGACAGAGAATTGATATGAAGTCCTGTGCCCAGGTCACCTGCACTTCTGTTGCCCTGTGAGACCTCTGGTGACTGCCTTGCGCATGCTGCACAGGCCCTGGGGCTCAGGGGATCACACAAGCCTCCTGTTGGAGGGTGGCAGAAGGTAGACCTTGCTCGCCCCCCTGCACCATTATTCCACCCATAAAATATCCTGCTTCCCTGGGCTGTCCAACGGGGCCTGCTGACAGGCACCTAACCCAGCTGGTGTCGGCCGTCTCCTCTGCTGGTCTCGGCGCAGAGCCTGCACAGCAGCGCCTGTGTTCCAGCAAGTCCCCCACCCCTGACTCTCTGGGCTTTTCACCTCCCCCTGTTGAGAGCTGGTCACTCGTTTATCTACTCTCAAGCTTGTTTTCTGAAACTTGTCTCCGTTGAAACACAGCTTTTATGTTAGGCCCTTGTTTGAACTGATTGGTACTGCTCTGGGAAAGGCTGGGTCAGTCCCGTCTTGCTCTGCGTTACTGCAGGGCCTCACCTAAAGGCTGTTTTGCTGTACTCTATTTTTTTTCTGGATAGGCCAGGACAGGTGGTGGCAGTTCTTACAAAATCTAAATCTTGCATCTTCTTTGGCTTTCCCTGCTGAGGACAAAATCACAGGGAGAACCCACAATAAAGACGTTTGGAGCAGAAGTCCACCTTGTGCTATGTTATCTGTAAAGGCACATTCCTGAGTCCCTTTTCAGTTGAAAGCCATGTATGAAATAAAGAGGGGGGGAAGGAAAGAAGGAAAAAAAAGAAAAAGAAAGAAAATGAACAACAAAATACTAAAACCCCTACAGATTTTCTCAGCTGTATTTTAACCTCCAAGCTGTGTTTACTTACATGTGTAATAGCTTGGGACCTGACTGTGCTTCAGTCATTGAACTTCATCTTAGGGATAAAATGAAAGTTGTTGTCATGAAAAATCTCTTTGACCCATCTACAGGCGAAGTCACTGCTGGCCTTTTTATCTTGTCTTCACATCCTGCTGAGATAGCAGTGCTGAAGCCAGAAGTTGTTGAAATGAAAGGATTTGCTGTCTGTTTTGTCACCTTAAATGGGTTGTGGAGAGGAAACATTTGAGGATGGTGACTCCAAAAAATCATCCCTGCATTAGTTTCTGATGCTGGAATGTCAGAGTTCTTTTAAAATCTACTCTCATAAGCCTTGGAGATGATATTTATGGCAGACAGAGACACCTCCAGTGCTTTGTTAGCAATGTAAATACTTACTTTCTGTAAAATTACTTCCTGTCTAACTTTTTGAAACAATTTTGCAGGGAGCAAATTACTAAAACTTTTGATATTATACAAGTTGAGCTGAATGTAGCTGTTTGCTGCTGGTTCTGCTCTTCCAGATGCATGAGCCATGGGAATAAATAAATATATATATTTTTTAAGAGAAATACATTCCTAACCCTTAGATGAACAGAAAGCCTTTTTAGTATAAAGTATACCTTGAGAATTACTTGAGAGCACAAGTAGTACAGACTGGTGCAAGCTGAGTGCAAGTGAGGCAACATTACTTACTTAGTATTAGAATTAACTAATGCTGACAGCTGAAGCTAAAATAAAATTATCACCTACCACCAGAATATCTGAGATCTTAAGACATTATGTGCTTTGACTTCTTTGGAGTCATCTCTATCTGTTGAGCATTTTAAAGAACAGAGCTTCTTCATTAAAAAGTGAGGGGTCATATCTGTTGTTCCAGCAAAGAAGCAGTGATGTTTCATCAGTTACACCTTGAAGGCCAATTTTGCAACTGGTAGAAACTAATATTAACTCCTTTAATACTGGTGAATATAACAAGATCATTCAGTTTTGTACCAGCAGGACCAGACCTCATCTGGTCCATTTCCACCAGATGAGCTAGTTCGTAGATGTGTGTAGGGACCTTAACTTTAACTTATTTTGTTGGCAGAGGCCATGAAGACCACCCAGTGGGCAGTGCCAGTTTGGCCTGTGCAGCGAGCTGTGCTCTTCTGAGTGCTGCGCTGCTGGGTCTCAGCCACTCCAACTGCCTTGTGCCATGGAGATGCTCTCAACAGAAGCAGTATGTTTTTTGCCCAGGCACCAGGGGTTTACCAGGTTATAAATACAGACCTATCACAATCTCAAGGTAGTAAGAGCAGGCAGCTGAATTACTCTCAGCTGCAGGAGCAGAGTGAGCCAAACCAGCCGTGTAGGTAAGGATAAGAAACCAGAAGGGAACTGTCTCTAGTGAACAGCAGACTGGTCAAACTTTCCCCCAAAACTGACTCCTCTGATACTGCAAAAGATGGATTTCCTTGAATATGAAAGGAATTACTCGTCCTACCATCATTAGTGGCTGAAGGCAAATACTCATGAGACTGAATTAACACAACTACTAACTTTATAATGTTACGGTCAAAGGCTCTCCAGGGAAGGCACTGATTCATATAAGACTACTGTTGCTCATCCTTTTCAGCCCGAGCAGGAGAACAGCATGCACAGAGGTATGACACATGCTGCCTTCTAGTTGCAAGCAAGTGGGGGTGGTACTATTGTTTCAGATACTCACCTCGGTGTCAGGAGCAAGTTGATATGCTGATCAGTTCCAGGGTTTTGAATGCAAATGTTTGCATTAATCAAACAGGCAGCCTTATTTTCTATGAATTTTCAATTTCTCATCTTATTTCCCCTTTCTTTAAGACATGAAAAGTCCTAAGTGGAGCTGAGCAAGGAATTTGGGAAGAGGAGGCAGAGATTGACAGCTGAACCAAAAAACAATGAGGTACAAACAATTCTGTTGTGATTTTTTTCTTCTTCTTCTATTTTTTTCTTTCTTTTTTTTTTTTTTCTTTCTGTTTAAAATGAAGGGAGGAAAAAACCCCAACATTTTGAGTCCAACAAAGGCCTTTTGTATGAAGCCTATTCTTTGAAGTTTTGGGGTGATTTTTGCTCTATTTTATGGCTCAATTTTCATAGTTTATGTAAAAAAAATTTGATATTTAGCTGAAAATGTGAAAAGGCAAAACCAAAACATTTTCTTCGGAAAGCCAAGATAAATTGGCTTAACTCTTTCAAATCTTTCCCCCAATTCCCTTTTTTTTTTGTCAAAAGCCATTCACTTGATTTGCTCTGAATTCCTAGGTGGTTTTAGTGGAGATTGGTACTTCTGGTCATTGTTATTATATGTCCACATCAATTTGGCACTGTCTAGCAATAAAAAAGAAAAATAAGGACCTATTTTCCTAACTTTCAGAATAATTTTCTAGAAACTTTATTCTCTTGACTCACTGTTTTCAAGGGCAAAACCAAAGGGCATCTTCTGGGCTCAGTTCCCACACAGAAACAGGCATGGTAGTCACCACCATAGAGTGTCTTTCCTGAAGAGCTCTCCTAGCTTCTTTCAAAGCATGGTTGTGATTTTTTTTGTTTCATTCAATCAACTATTTTCTCATTGGTTTGATTCATGCAATTTAAATGCTGACACAAATGACAATGACAATGACAATAACAATGGGTTTTACTATATAGTTAAAGTTCTCCTAAAGTGCATCCTTTCTACTTCTCCTGGAGGAAAATAAACAAACAAACAAAACACCCACCAAAAAGCCAAAACCAAGACCCTCCAGCAAAAACTCATCAACATTTAGTAAAAAAAAAAAATAAGTTTTTGTAGGAATGCACATTAGAAAACTGATCTCCTCCTATTATTTTCTAGTTAAGGAACCACACCTTGTCCTTTCCATGCTGGTATCTTATGGAGAGAAAGGTAATTCCTCAGGTGACCAAGTCAGATAGAGGACTTAGGTTAAAACCTACTTATCATGGTTGCTTGGAAATGTGCTGAAATTGCAGTAACACATCCTGTGATAAATTTTCAAGCAGTTATGCCATTGCTTCTCACTGTGTATCTCCAAAGACCCCTGATGTGCAAAAATAGATAGATCAAGCATAAAGAAACTGAAGTTTTTGCTGTCTGGTAATACGTAGCTTAGAAAAAAGATGAGGCATGCAATAGTTTCTGTGTAGACAGGAAATATTTCTCTGCAGTTATAATTTAATTACTGACCACACGTGGATTTGTTAGAAGAGCTTTTTGCCTCAGGGGATGTGCAGAAGTCCTAAATACGAAGGTACCCGTGTAATTTACTAGCTGATCTTCCACTAGATGGAGTAAGGATTGTGTCCTTTGACCTTAGTCAAAATCTAGGAAAATATGCTCTGGACATGCATCACAGAAACATGAAGAATCATGGGAACAAGATAAAGATTAGTAGAGGACAATTCTTCTTAGGGTGTGTTTCACAATGTCTGGCCTTAGTGCTAATCCTTACAGGATACAGCCCTTTACTCACTGTGTAACACCTGCTTTGTAATGAGGGTCTCAGTCCAGGACTCTGTTGCCTCATGCATTTCTTAGTCATTTGTTGACATTTGGCTACTGGAAACCAAGTGCTTATCTTCTTATATTTTTATATATCCATATTCTCTGAACTAAAATGTATTACCTTGAAAATGCCATTGTTAGATTTTTATCTCCCCTTTGCACTTGATTCTGGAAAACATTCCCTAGTTCATTCAAGTCTGCTATAAATCAGATATTGACTTAAAAATAATAGAAGGTTTTCTTATTCAGAGGGAAAGATTTAGGTGAAAATAGAATGGATGTAACATCACCCACTATTCCCCTCACATTTTGAAAGGGTGCCTCCCAATGAGAACTGCACAAATATGTATGTTGCTTGCTGGGATTCTCAGTTTCTAGGTGTCATTTTTGAGTTAAGTGCTCCTTTAGTAAGCTATGCTTAGCTGTATTTATTTCATGAACCTGATGTCAAGAGAATGCAAGTCCCCAGCTAATGAAAACCTCCTGCTTTAGCTTCTGCTTGCTAGAGAAACAGAAAGCAGCATAATACAAATAATACACTTTCTTTACTGTTTAACAGAGAAGCTGTGTCATGATCCACAAGTTTTTCTTTGAACCTTGCCCTAAAACTAAAAATGATTTTGTTATCAGCAGATCTTATAATTTTTACTCCTGTGTACAACCCTCCATAGTGTCATGAGATGCTGTCTCCTTACATATGAAAACCCTGGTCATCATCTGGCCCCGGTGGTCATATTTATTTTACTCAGGCCGATATGGACATCAAACCTTGTAATGAAAACACACACATTGCTTGTACTGCTGCAAAAACATCCCTGCAGAGAACTGAAAGGAAACTGTGAGGCTGAGCTAATCTAATATGTTCTGCTTAATAAGGGGCTCTGCTGCTTGGGAACAAGGACCTCTGTCTGCTGCAGGGTCCCGTCTATTCCCATGCAGATCTTTAATAGTCACAACACACATGCCTGCCTGGCATTGCAGTCAGCCTAGGAAACATTTCTGGGTCTGACCTGGTTCTGCATCCCACCCATCTAGGCACCCAGAGAGGAGTTCCCAATTTGCTTCATCCACTTACGGCCAGTGCACCTTAGGAGGCACCACATTGTGCCTGGGGACCCGAATCCCTCCCCCCCCACCTCACCCCAGGCTGCTGGGCAGCCCTGAGCCCTGCAAAGACCAGGGGTGAACATCATCATCCTCTCACCTGACCCTCAGCAACTCCGGAGATGGAGGCTCTGCAGCCGCCTTGCTCTGAGCAGCTCACACATTCACACCTCTTAGCACTGGGAGTTGGCTTTTAACACTCTGCCGCAAACAGTTGCCTGCACTTTTGGTGGTTTGTGGGTTTTTGTGTTTTCTTTTCTTGTTTTTGGCTTTGTCTGTGCTTTTTTTTTGTTGTTGTTGTGGTTTTTTTTGTTTGTTTGTTTCTTTGTGGTTTTGTTTTGTGTGTGTTTGTTGGGTTGTTTTTGTTTGGTTGGTTTTTGTTTGTTTGGTTTGTTTGGTTTGGGGTTTTGTTGTGTTTTCTTTTAACTATAATAAGGAAAATTACCACCAAACAAAACAACCCAGGAAACATTTTCTTGGTGTTTCATTTTTTTTTATGACAACACTTACGATGTTTTCTCTTACAAATTTGTGTTGAAAAGGTTCTGCAAATGAATATTGCTGTATTGTGAACTCCTACATTTTTCCCTGGGGGAAAAAAAAAAAAAATGTTGTTCATGATACTTTGTAGTTTTTTCTTAATATTTTTCTCTAACGCAATTCAATATAACAAGTCTTTATCTTCCGGATTGCCATTTCTCCTTTGTTGCTGTCCCCTTTGGACAGAAAAAATGGGCCACGGACTAAGGTAGGGGTGAAGAAGACAAATAAAAAGTCTCTTACAGGGCTAAGTGGTGCACGTTGAAATTGGTACACTTGGGAGCCTTCAAAAAGGAAATGTTAAAGTATGTGATTTCCCACATCCCTTCTTCTGACAGTCTCTAGTGATGTGTTTTCAATAGCGTTTTAAATTCAATCTATACTGTATCACAAAAAGATAATTATCATTCTGAGGTTTTAAATTGCTTCCCAGAAATATCCAGGGGGGAATTCCAGGCAGATTGTGGATGTCTTTTGAGAAGTGAGTAGAGGACAGTAACTGGATTTTGCAGCAGCTCTTGCCATTTTCAGCTATTTTTGCTTTAGGATGTGTTTCTGAAAAACTGAGCTATAGTGGGAAGGTGTTCCTCTGCGGTGAGCTCTGGGTCACAGGCAGATTTTGCCTCAGATCACTGTGATTAAGGAAGTTTAGAGACCTGAGCCCAAGTACTTCCTTTGGGCTTTCCCTTAAGAATTTGGCATCGTGACAGCAACTGAATGTCAGCAGTTTTGGCTGGTGCCTTGTACTGCGGGGATAAGTTTTAAAGTTTTCCTAGCTCCAGCTGGATTTATTAAATACATTAAATAGCTGCAATAGGTTTGCATTCACAAACATCTTGTGTGGACGTAAAGAAGGCAATATGAGCAATGCTCACTTCGCTGTAATATTCTTGTATCTGTAAAACGAGGGTAGGAATACTGGTGATTCTCTGTATTCACTCATAGATGGCACTAGAAATTCTTGGAATTCCTTTCTTTAGAAAGTAAGCAAAATCTTTTGTACTTTTCTACCAATAGGTGGAACCAGCAATGTCTTGGTTACTTACGGCCTGACAACAGGAGCAAGGCTTTCCTCTTCCTAGCTTCATTTAATTAAAAAGCAAAATGCAAACAAAGAACTTCCCAGCATCTCAGTTTTCCCACCAACACCTCTCAAAATACATCTGGAACAAGGCTAGTCAAAGCAGAAGAAAGAATCATTGAGATTTAGAAGATGGGATGCTGGTATTCTCCCTCTCCCACCTGAACAACCTGGAAAGCCAAATAGCTTACCCTTATCTTACATTTTTAGAAATCCAGCTTTCCATTTGAAAGCAAACTTTGTATGTGGTGCAGCACAGTGACCACACTGCCTGCCAGCTGCTCTCACGTGTTCTCTCCATCCTTACCAGTATTCTTGAGATAATGCTAAATGCCTGAAAATTAGGGCAAACGGTCTAATTTCATCACAGTTAAATTAGGTTGCATTCACCTCTGATAGCTAAACTTAGATATTGGCCTCCTTAGTCTTCCAGCATTTTTACTTCCAGTACAATGCAGATGTTGCTGCTTTGATTTGAAATTATCAAGTATGCAAGGCTGATGGCCTCCTAGATTGAATTCCAGATGACTGGAATAATGCATTTCAGGAGCAGGTGAATGATGCACTGTCCAAAATGAAAGAAGGTACTGAGAGCCCCTGAAAGGGTGAATACATCTCTCTTATTAATGTACAGCAAGGACACCAGAATGAATGGGGCTGTGTGTGTGTCTCCTTGCCTTTTGAAGAGCTGAATGAATTAGTCAGGCTCAAAGGTTTATCAGTTCCTTTTCTTGGCTGAGTGAGTTTTTCCTTTGACAGAATAAGGGGAGAGACCCAAAAGTCATGAGCTATGCTTTTCCCATCTCATGTTCCTCAGTTGTCTTTCACTGATGGCATTTACATCTGTGTGTCCATGAGGGGAAAAAAAAAAAAAAAAAGACCCAGCTATTTGAACAAGTAGGAAAATAATTCCTATTTGTAAAAAGTAGCAGAGCAACTCAGCAAGCTTGCACACTCTCAGATACTCAGCACGGAAAACAAAATCCTGTCCAGCTACGTTCCCACCATGTAGCTTAGCAGTGCTTAAACACTGAACACAAGGGCCTTACACACAGGACACTTTGTAGATCAACCACTGCTTCTACATGTCCTTTTCTGTCTCCCAGGGGTCACAACTCGTACCAAAAACAAGGATTTTCTGCATCTGCCTGCCTCACTGTGCAGGCAGGGCACGTGGGGATTTCCCAAGTTGCTCTCCAGTTCAGAAAACATTGCAAACCCTGAAACTGCTCACTTGTATCTGCCTTGGCAAGAGATCCCGTAGGGCCATACCTGGGGGAAATGCTTTTTAGCCGTGGGAACATTTCATTCCATGCCAAAATGATCCAGGCAGGTTTTCTCATGACACTATTTCATTTTCATCTAGGCCCCCAACTTGTGTGTCTGGGGGGAGAAGACAAGAAAAAAAGCTGTTTTTCAAAACAACTTTGGCACAGAGAAAGATTTCCATTTTATTTTTAAATACTCCTCCTTCCTTTCCAAAGAATTATTGTCTTGCAAGATTTTTTGGAAAAACTACACTCCCTGTAACTTGACTTTTAGCACTATCTTCATACCTGACATCTGTAACAATCCTTTTCCCTATTATATATAGCAAAAACAAGAAAAGGAATGAAAATAAGAGTGAATAATACTGAGAAATAGCTAGGAGTTTGCTTGTTTCTAAGGACAGTAAAGCTAGTAGTCCAAAACATGCTAATATATGTTAAAGAGGAACAAGTCTGTTTATTAAGGGCTAGAATTTGTTAACTTTATGCCTAATATTTGTTTGTTTGTGTAGGGTTTTTTTCTGTTTGTTTGCTTTCATTTTTCTTCAGTCTGGACTTCTCTGAAGAGCTGCTCCAGAGCTTCACCTTTTTTGACAGTTAGAAGCCTTTAATTTCCATCATGCTCCTGTATGGCTACTTTCTTCTTATTTTAACAGCATTTTTATCTGGCTGTCTCCTCTTGGAGTCTGTTTACTTTTCAATATGATCCTCTGCTGTCCATTTGGACTCTGAAGATGCGTAGGATTAAAAAGCAGCGTCTATCACATTACTTTAAGGGAAGAGCTTTTATTTTCACACAGAGAAAAAACAGCCCTGGTTCAGAGAGCAGCTAGGAGTAACATGGTGAGAAAGTGCATCCTCAGGCAGCACCTCAGTGCGTCTCAGCACGAGTCTGTCCATTGTACAGGACACCATGATGCTTGTGCAGCTCAGAGGATCAGAGCTCCTAAGCTCTTCTACTGTATTCATCACAGTTGTATGTATGTGAATAGCAGTAATGCTATATGCTTCCATATGGGAATCACCTGAGAAGCAGTTTTCTGCTGTAGAGATCAGATGGACAAAGCCCACTTCATCCCAAGGAAAGAAAAAAAAATATATAAATTTACTATTCTATCCATCTAGAAACTTGCAAATTTAGCTCCAAAAATCGATAATATCTCTTAACCCAGCAAGCCTAGTGGTTAGCAAACTCATGTAAAGGGAAAAATTCCAGGTTCAGGTCTCTACTCCAACCTGCTGCAGTGTCAGACTGAAACCCATTTATTGCCTTTCAATGAATATCCGCTTAGTGGTTCAAGTAGCATCCATCAGTTGCATTGGCTCTACTTAGAAATCTCACCCTGAGCATGAGTAACTTTGCTGTAAAATGTTTCCATTTAGAGGTATCATCATGAATAACTGTGTTGTCAAAACAATCTCTGCTGGTGTCTGACAAGCAACTAAGGAGCTCTTAGGCAGTTGCGTGCAGGAGCTTGTGCGGGGTAGGGACATTAACTGTCAGGTGCTGGAAAACATTTTATCTCCCAAGTCATGAGGAAAGCTGATTAAACAGAATCACAGAACCACAGGATTGTAGGGGTTGGAAGATACCTCTGGAGATCATCTAGTCCTGCTGGAGCAGGATCCCCTAGAGCAGATTACACAGAAGAACACTTCCAGGTGGGTTTTGAAGGTCTCCAGGAACGGAGACTCCACAACCTTCCAGGGCAGCCTGTTCCAGAGCTCTGCTACCCTCAGAGTAAAGAAGTATTTTCTTATATTTAGGTTAAACCTCCTGATTACCAGTTTGTGACAACTGCCAGTTGCCTAACACCTGAACCTACAGCACACAGAGTCAAGGTGAAATGAAAGCCATTTGTGCTTCTCTGGTGGGGGGACATCAGCCCGTGAAAATTTCTTGGTGCTCTTTTCATATGCGGAAAAGGTGCAGGACAGCAGCTACAGGAAAACTGCCTGGAGGTCAAGGAGGGCCTGTGGTCACAAAGGCCATTGGCTGGATCCACATTCCCTCACTAGCCACAAATCCACCTGAAATCAGGAAGAGCCATTCCTGAGCTACACTGGTGAGCAAGATCATGTCCAAGCTACTCAGTATTACTGTCTTCACATGAACAATTATTTTTTTCCCCCATTGAAATGCCACAGTAACTAGTAAGAAAACAGTTCTGAAGAAGGCAAAGGGAGGATGACTGGACTTTTTAGTTTTTGCTCATTGAACATGAATTCAAAAGCTGAAGAATTCTGAGGCAGAAAGTGTTTGTATTGTAAGCTGTTGCTGTGTTTTCACATCTATTAATTAGTACTTGTATGAAAGTATACGTTTTCGCATGCAGTGTTTCAGAGACACAGCTTAAAATCAGAGGTTTCCTGTAATTTAAAACAAACAAACAAACAAACAAACAGAACAAAAAACAACCAACCAACCAAAAAAACCCAAACAACTATTATTACTGCAAATAGCATTTAACTGAAAGATGTTAAAGGGACAAAAGCACACATTCAGTTTTTCAAATGAAGTATTTCACCGTATTTTGTACAAAATTTCTGATTTGCATCTCTCCACAGTAGAGAAGAAAAACATGTTTTAAAGAATGGCAAAGCCCAGCTGGCACAGCAATGGACACAGAAACAGACACTCCCTATTCCCTGGATGCGTTCCTCAGATTTTAATTTGAAGTTAACCCTACCCTTAAGAGAAACAAAAGTTCAATTGTTCCTGTACTAAGGCTGCTCAACAGCTATAATGTTGCTACAACAAATATGTAACCTGCCCTTCTATCTTGTACACATAAAAGAAACCCCGAAGCTACACAGTCCAAAGTCAAGCTGAGACATTGTCCTGAGTGTGGGTATTACTGCCCTGGCAAACAGAAACTGAGACTTTTTGATAACCAGAAGTATTTCGGGAGTAATGAAAGTTCATGGAAGCTGCACCCAGAAAGAACTAAGATACAGAATAATTAACCCTGAAATTATGGTCTCAACTGAGAAAGAAGTGCCAAGACTCATTCAGCTAATTTCAGAGGGCTTTTTGAATGGTCGTTAAAAAGACAGATAGGAGAAAAAAATATCTTATATTTTGTTTCTCCTCCCACTGTGCAAGAGAGCTATTGCCATTGCTTTCTCAGCTGATATGTCTGTAATTTCATTCATTGGTAAAAAGATAAGACAGTTTAAGGTGTAAAAATGAAACAAAACCCCTGGTTTGTTGGTGTCATCTGCTCACAGCAATATCACAGGGAATTTGTGCACATAGATTAAAGACTGGAAAGCCCCAGCAGTTGATGTCAGGCAGGTTGGTGCAACATCAGGTTCCTATGACAGCACTTATGTCATGGTCAAGTATGGCTCGACCTCTGCAGAACCACCTGGAAATTTTCAGGACTTTGAATCGATTGTGATTTGTAATTTTCCTTATTTCTTTCCATCTAGGTTGATCTGAAAATCACTCTGTGAAGACGACTCTGTGATTAGACCTGTGGAAGTTGAATGTGTGTGTGGGTGCTCCAAACTATTCACAGTGGCCGTGGGTTGAAATACAAGAGTGGGTGAATTTTTTTTGCTGCAGAGGAAAAAGCAATTTAAAAATGACAAATAACTTAAATAGAGACCATACCATCTTTGAATATACCATTTATTTTTTGTTTCCTGAGAAGTGTACTTCAGCTTTTTATTTTGTGAAATGTCTGTCCTGTAGATTATGCTGAAAAATATTTTTTCGTGGCTGAATCATATGAAATTAAAATTAATTATAACAACTCAGAAATTAAAAATGTGGGCCAAATGAGAGAGCGAACGAGACACAATAGGACTGTGCAGCTGAAAGAGTTAACACACAGAAAAATCCTCTTGACCCAGAATCAACCTGTCTAATGCAGGAACAGAGGCCAGACCTGGTCTGGAGGGCAAAAAATGAGATAAAGTCTGAGGCTGATCTATAGCCACTGATCCACATGAAAAGGCTGTGGACAGCTTTATCCTAGAATAAAGATAGAAGTATTTAAGTCTGCGAGCAATGTGAAGGTGCTTCTTACTGAAGGCAGAAGATATAAGTATGGATAGACTTTAATTTTTTTGTTGGAACATGCTGATTTAGAACTTGTTTTTTCTTATTAGATCATGACAAACCGTGCTTCATAAAGACTGTCTCATTCACAGTTAAATTCTTCCTCCAGTTTGAAAGAAAAAGCAGTGACTTGCCAGTTGTTAGCAAATTCCGAAACAGAAGAGGGAGGAGAATGGCTTGCAGCTTCTGAGTGCTGTGTGTGTTTGTGAAACTCCAAGGCATTTATAATTTAATAAGTGACAAGTGGAACTGAAAAACTAGACATCTGTAAAGCATGACTTTACTGTGATCAAAGCGTTTTCAAAGCATTTTTGTAATTCAGGGAAAAAAAGCAAAGTGAAACTGAAAAAATAAAAATAAATACCATGTGGAGTTAGTAATGTGCTGGACACAAGTAGCCAGGGCTCATTGAGCTCCCTGGATGGCACACCAGCCACCTCTGGAGAGCTGCTTCTTGGAAGAGAGGGACTTTTTACAAGGGCATGTAGTGATAGGACAAGGGGCAGTGGCTAAAAACTGGAAGAGGGCAGATTTAGAATAAATATTAGGAGGAAATTATTTAGTGTGAGGGTGGTGAGATGAGGAAACAGACTGCCCAGGGAAGCTGTGGATGCCCCTTCCTTGGCATTGTTCAAGGCCAGGTTGGATGGGGCTCTGAGCAACCAGACTGAGTGGGAGGTGTCCCTGCTCATGCAAGGGTGTTGGAACTGGTTGATCTTTAAGGTCTCTTCCAACCCTACCCACCCTATGTTTCTGTGAATACACAGCTAATGTTGGACAAAATTTGGTCCTCAGTAAGCAAAGCCCTGTGCAATGATAGGAAGCCTCAGGCTGAGTTCCTCTGGATACAAAACTCCCCCAGACTCATTCTTGTCACACATTAGGGTGGAAGGGGCTAGCCAAAAGCCTGTTTGATGCCTTGTGGGCTGGGTGACTGCTACGTGTTCCCCAGGGCAGGGAGCCCACGACTGACTGTACCCCTGAGCAAGATGACATTGGCACAAACTCGTGCCTGTCCTGCTACAGACCTATGAGATGGATGTGAGGGCCCTTCCCAGTCTGTGTGGCAGGCAGGAGCTTTGCCTTCACAGTGCACAGTGCTCCTGCAGCCCCAGTGGGACAGTGCCTGTAGGAGACTGATATTGCACATAGTGCCTTGAACGCAGCTACCTCCAGAAAGAAAATGCCACAGGAAACAAAAGGGAATAAAATATTATTTTAAATGATATTTGATACATTTTTAATACGACAAGACCAATGAATTGAAGGCCAAAGCCACTTTCATTAGAGAATTGGATTACAACATTTTGTGAAATGAAAACTGAAGCAGGGATTTTGAAGAGCACAGTTCTGTGCCCTCCTCCAGCGGCAAGACTGTGAGTCACTTCTTTCAGCAAATAATAGCCCTGTGTTCCCCTCCTTGGTGCTTTCACATAATTTACATTAATTTGTGAGCTCAGCTCTCTTGTACTGGTTAAGCTGCTTATCAAGGTGCCATACAGCCATTGTAGCTTTGCACAGAATCTGTGACAATAAGATTTTCTGGTTTGCTTATTTTTGTTCCCAGAATCCTAAACATGGCAAATGAAGATGAAATATTGACCCATCTGTGAAAATATGTGATTCAGTTTGAAGAACAGGATGTTCCTCATGTGTTTTTGTTTTGTTTTGGGGCTTTTTTTAACCAGTGTTTTGGAGACCTAAAGTTAATGTGCACTCTGAATTTATTCTTGCTGGCAAGGGGTTTATCAATACACAATATTTCTCCTTCAGAGCCAGGAGCAAATAATGTTTTCCTTCAAATTATCAGATATGCATTGAAATAAATATAAGGTCTCACCTCTCACAATATTTAGGAGGAGAGAAAGCAGTAAATTGGATTTTTTTATTCTTATTGTTTGTTTTTTACTTTCTTAGCTAGAAAAGTGCAAGTTGGACAGATTAAAATCAGAATATATGGTTTCTGTTGCACACCCGCTGCAAGAGAGAGATCTTATTTAATCCAGTCTTACAGGTAACATTGCTTAAAATATCTATGTTAAAAAAAAACAAACAAAAAACAAAAAAACCACAAAAACATACCCTGAAGACTTTTTGTTTGACTTACACATCTGTATTCCAAAACCAGGCAAAAAACTTTTGAGTATACAGCCCTTACAGTAACCAAGAAGGTTTCATACCCTGACTTTGATAAACAACACTTAGATAACAGTCTGAATTTTCCAATATACCATGGTGTTTTTTTTCTAAACCCCAAAATATAGTGTTTGGCCTTTTCTATTATTAATACGATCGATTAATAGAAACCTCATCCCCCTAAATATGCCTGAATTTTCTTAAAATCTACAGAGAATAAGTGGGGCATCCAGAAATTGTCTCAGCTGGGAGCTGCACAGTAGCAAGGAAGGGGACGTGGGTGCAAAACTCTGCAAGTAACTCAGAGCAACAGTTCATGAAGTTTCCACAAACCTGTGACTGTCACGTGTGATTGTTCCCTCTTAGTCTTATTCTGCACTGATGAACTTCCTACTTTATTTCATTTTTTTACTTTGAACAAGGAATAATCACATGCAGAGTTATTTGTGCACATGCCTGATGTCTTAGTCTGTCAAGCAAGTTGCTGCTGGCACATGCCCTGCAAACAGCAGGTCCCTGGGCACTGCCACCTCCTCCAGCCTGTCCTTCCCTTCCTGCCTGCTAAGTCAGGGTGCCCTCCTCAAGCAGCTGCTGCTGGTGAGGTGAATGGAAAAGCTGGGCCACAAGTTGTAGGTGAGTTGTTTACAGCTCTAAAATCTTGTATTATCTTTTGATGTCAGTGGGGGTGGAGAGAGGGCCATTCACGACTAGCACCCAAACTCACTCAAGCCTGTCCCATGGTTCATTATTTGTGTTTTATACTTTCTCAACCTGCTGTTTCATCAGGTTTCCCGTTCTCTAGTACCTTTTGATGGACTTCACTCATGGTCTTGGGCTGACTACCTTGTTTCCTCATTTATCACCAAGGTGTTCACTGCAACTGAGACTTCTGGCTGCTGTGCCTCCACTGCAGTTCTGAGCAGTGGCACTTGGCATCCAAGACAAACATGGTTTAACTAAATATAATTTTTGTTCTGTAGTTTTTCCAGCTAAATATTGTACTCAGTAGTTAAAATACATGTCACATCCAAGAGGCATGGAGATCTTGGAAAATGAAAACAAATAGTTTTATTCTTAGACTATTGATTTATTTCTATTACAATTGGGACTTCAGCCCTCAAGCACTGCTAACACTGAATTGGTTCTTGCTACATTTTAACTTCCTTTTCCTATTGCTTTAAAGCTTTGTTGCAACCAGTGGCAGAATCAGACCTAAACTCCCAGGTAGCTGCTGACTACATTTACAGATCCTCAGGGCTACTACTGTCTGCCAAAGCCTCTGGGGTGCTGATGCCAAGCTGAGCACTCAGTCACTTTACAGCAGGACTTGGAAGACTTGCAGATGCACTCTTGTAGACCTCAGCAGACTCAGCAAATGGCTCCTTTTGCATCTCCCCTAGACATAATCCTTACTCCTTTGCCCTACACCTACTTCTTGGGCAAGGCTCAAGAGCTGCCTGAGGACAAGAGAACCTCTCTCCAAGACAGGATGGTATCTGTGTCACCGACTACCTGACACAGACTGCCCATTTAAAATCTTCAGAAACATGAGTAAATTTTCCATATTTATTTATTAGTTACCTTGATTTCTTCCACATTCAGGCAGACAGTGTGGGCTTTAGCTTTCATGTCCCAGCTGGCAGGGGTTTTATTTGGTGCTGCTATTAATTCTATTGGATTGGAAAGAGCTTCTGTGAAGGTCACTGCTTGAATGAGTAGTGTTGTTATTTATTAGTGCACACCCATTTGCACACTGATCATGAAGAGCAAGATGATTTCTGTTGAAGTTGGAAGAAGATAGCACAGGTATCATTTGTTTAGACAGAGAATAACTTTGAAAGTGCCTAGAGAGAATCAAGTTGCTTTGCTGAAGGGGAAATAGTAGGGAAATTTGCTGTACTGAGCAAGAGCAAACAACATTTTAGTGAACATTAATGGAGAGGAGGAAAACCTCTGTTTTAAGGCCATATACTCATTGTATAATACTTCTGTTTTCAAGGCATTGTCCTCTGCTACAAATAGCATATACATGTATACTCCTTTTAAATAAACACACTCAGTATGATGGATGGAGGAGTTTTGTATCCAGGCATTTATTTGTATGACAGTTACAGATATGTGTGCTCAATATTTAAGGTATTCTCCATGTGTGCTTACATATTACTGTGCCTACATTTGCACTACACCGCTACTAGTTTGCAAATTATTTGTATTGTAAACCCAGAATAGAATAAGGTAATAGTTTACATATTAAGGGATAAATTCTCTCTATTACGAGCAGAATAAATCTCCTGCCCATTTAACAGTAAGGCAGCACTTGGTATCCAGCTGCAGATGCAAGGCATTTTGTTGTTTTGCATCTCTTTGTAGCGTGTCAAAACTTTCCTGAACACATCTTTTTTTCCAAAAGGTGCTGAACATTCTTGGTTGAATTGAAACAATTTGTTTCATACAGTTGAGGGATTATTTTTTTTCCTACCTGTTGGGGTTTTGATGAAGTTGGAATAGGTTATGTCAGCTTTACATTTCCTGTAGAGTGACAGAATCATGCAACTTTTGAGCTCCATCCCATTTACTTCATCAGAATTAAGTGTAATTTTTATTCAGCACGCCTATTTTTCCTCCTAGTTTCAACCAAGCAAACAGAACCTAGAGAAATCAAAATTTCCTCATGGTGTGAGAAATTACTTTCACTGGCCCAAATTCTTTTTTATTAGATGAAAACCCAAGCAGTGTTTCTTTTTGTTTCTGTGAGGTTTGCATCCATTGCAGCGAGTGCTGCAGCCCTCGGGGGTTGGACTAGATGATCTTTCAAAGTCCCTTCCAACCCCTATGATTCTATGATTCTATGATTCTATCCATGGTGACAGACACAAAAGGAGTGCAGAGTGAGTCAGAGTCAGAAGGGAAGTAGCTGGACATGAGAAACTCTTCAGGGCAAAGGAGAAACAGACCTGAAGAGAGATGCTCAGAATCACAAAATCATTATCAGTACTGGATAAAAATACCAGAATTCAGCAGTTTCTCCTCCTTCCTCCCTTCTCAGGCCCCAAGGCTGTGAGGCATTTTGGCAGCCACCCATCCAGGCAAGGGATAGAGAAGCAATTGCTGGCAGGTGGCTGCAGAGGGTCACTTGTAAAAGAGAAATATAGAAGAGCTTGTCTGGATTTTTTTTTTCCCCTCCTAATTAGGTGATTTGTGACTATATTCTTATCAGTGCCCTTGTTAATGCATCTGTAACCATTCTCATTAGCTGCTGAGTTATCCTTGGGATTTGCCTAATGAGAGTAAGCACTACCAGAACATCAGATGCATTGCACACTAGCTCTCACTGACAATAACCTTTCCAGAGATTAGATAGTCTATATAGGACTGGCTGAGAGAGGAGAAATAGGATACATTAAATAAATGCATTCACTGATCCCCACAGAATATTTTCTGATACTGTAATTCATCAGTAAATCTGAATGTTGACAAGTCAGGGTGTCTAGGTGCCCTCCATGATGAAAAGAAGGTACTGGCACTGATCACAGTAACCACATAGGCAAGCAGTAAGGATGGGCTATGCCTGGGAGGTGTTTGCTGCACACTGCAAATACTATCATGGCAGTGATTATTTTAAAACTTAAGTCTTGGTCTATCTATTATTCAAAAGTGTTATCTTTCACAATTAAAAAAAAAAAATTAATTAATTTCATTACAGCAAGTAATTGGAAAATGAGCCACGGACTATCATGAGCTATGAAGTATTTATTTTTATTCCTTAATGTGGAACAGAAATTAGAATTCTAAAGGCTATTTGATAAGAACGAGAAAGACCTGAGGGAAATTTAATCACATATGAAAGAAAGGGATTCTTCTTTGACATGATGTCTCCTGTAGTCCCCAGTATTCATGCAGATGACGGGTAAAATGTTGCCAGATGAGAAAGGGTCCATTTTATGAGCGCACATGATGCCAAAAGGTATAGACTTGTGGAGGATCTCTCTGCATTGCATATGCACAGTGATTTCCATGCTTGCAGCCCAAGCTGGGATTTGCAATGAACTGATCTAGTGTTGGTCTAAGTATTATCTTGTAGGCAAATGCCCTCTTAGGACATGCCATGACTTTTAGCTTGTGTTTTGTGTTACATTAACTTGGTGGCGCTGAACAAACGTGAGCTCTGTGGTTAAGAATTATCACAGCAACACCCTCAGCTTGTGCTTGGCTGTCAAGCTCATCTTGGATGTGTCTCACCATCAGTGCCTTGCCCTGGTCCTTGACCATCTTCTCCAAGCCTTTGTTGCAGCCTTACCTTGGGAAAGTGTGGAGTAGTGATGCCTGCTCCCCAGTGGGAAGTCCACAGGCAGTGACAAAGTCACCACTGGATGCCAGACACCTTGTCTTCTCCTGGGCACCATTCTCAAAATGCTACACTGCTTGATTTGTCACATCACCCATTATGGAGACAGCACAATGACCTTTCTGTTAATGACAGCTTTTGCTGTTTTCTTCAAAGTCTATAAAACTGCAGTTTTCCACAAGTCCTATATTGGCAGTGTTAGTAACATACCTAGGCCACCTCCACTCCATTGTGATTATTGAACACAGACTCTTAATTGTATTAGTCCTCCCTGGTGCCAAGCAGCAGATCTTCATGCCACTGGGGTACACGGGGATGGGGGAAACTCTTCTGTGTCAGGGGACAAGGTTAAAAGTGACGGCAAGGCAGCTCAGCCTTGAATTAATGAAAGTGTGTTTGATTGCTTGATCTCCTGCCAAGTTATTCCCAGCCTGGAGCAAAAGCAAGGCCTGGAACAGGCATATGTCACTGAAGGCAGCTCATTTGCAAGCTGAGGACTGTAGAAGGGGACCAAAAACCCCAAAATTATTTTCCCTGGAAATGTGTTCCACTCTTT
>NW_009952990.1:7666642-7753410 GCF_000747805.2 Chaetura pelagica
CTTTCCTTCCATGAGGAACTTGAAGCTGGCAACCATCAGTAGAAATGACACACCTCACTTCACCCAGGGCCCTGAAAGTGGATGAAACACTGCTGTAAGCTTTGGTCTTCCCATTCTTACTATGTAAATTGTACTATTTCTTTTGCTTCAGGTAGCTTCATGTTCAGTTTGTCCCAGGAGACACAGTTAAGGTTTACATTACAACTACATGAGCTGTATCCTTCTCATTCTTTGTGTCAGGTTTTCCTCATTGTCATCATATTCCCCTACACTTTCCAGAACTGAACACTAAATATATTCTCATTTAGCAGTCAAAAAAATTTGTTCTGCAAATGCTGAGGCTATTCTCCCTCCATCTTTAGTTCCTGAACACATGTGCTTTGAGGGGTGTACTATTTTTAAAGCAATACATCCCCATTCTGATGGGACTGAGGGTTGAGGAAAAGAAGCACTCACACCCTGCCTTGTGGAAATGGCTTGCCTTTACACCTTGCATTCAGAGCTTGGAGGGCAAGAAGGCAAACTCTGATAGTTGTTTTTCCCCTGAGCTGGAGCACAGGTGGCAGGCAGAAAAGCTACATCAGGTATGAACAAATGAGGAGTAGAACCACCCCATGCATCCCCAAGGTACAGTCAGTTCCATACATACACTTTGCTTGCTCAGGGGTTGTGACCAAGCCACAGCACAGCCAGCAAGTTTGGTGTCAGCAGCCTTGTATGGTACCTCCAGGGGGAAATCTGGGGAACTACATATGTTGTCAGGCTATACCAAATGCTAGTTATTAGTGTGTCAATGTTGTGACCACAATTGATTCAGCTTCTCTGCTGTCTTGAGTGAGCAGTTACAAGCTAAGCTCCCCATGATGCCTGTGGGAACTGGTTGCCTGTTGAGATTTCATATGCAGAGAAGAAAGGAGGCTCCAAAACACTCCAGGATCCACATTCCGTGTCCTGCTTAAATTGGATTTTGGTTGCTCTGTGTCTTTTGCAACCTGGATTAGAGGCATTTAGAGTAGTACCTTTCCTCTCCTGGAGTCTTTATTCTCCTGTCTCCCGCATGCTGCAGGGAGAGGAGCAGCAAAGCTGCAGCAGAGCTGACCAGCAGCACAGCAGTGTCAGTGCCAGCAGGTAGAGAGGGGCTGACAGGCAGAGAGAGCAATTTAGCTGTGCTGAGCCAAGGGCTCACATCAGCTGAACAGAGCCAGATACAAACTTTGTTTCCCAATAAGTGCCTTTGTGCTCTGCATTCATAGCAGCTAAGTAAGGGTACTCTGGCAGCACCATTAAAGATAGAAAGATTTTGAAACTTCAGCAGGATTGTATGCAGCTATGACTGAAAATATGTCCTTTGGCTATGATCTTTAAACCAGTTGACACATTTTATTTTATTTTTTTTATTATATTTTTTTTTTAGTTTATTGTGGAATTGGTAAACAGAGGGACTCAGCCAGCTTTGGGACTAAATCCCTTCATAAGAAACGGAACGTGGTATTCAGATAAATGACTTAAGAACTGTGGTTATCTTGGCCTTAAGGTGTTGATTAAGGACTCCCTGCATCCTTTCAAACTATCAGGCTTATGTAGAAGTATTATGATTCTATGGTGCCTGTGCAATACTGAGTGCAGCCAAAAGAAAACCTGGAAATGAACGGTGATTTAAAGTGAGCAAATACTGTAGTTGACATGCTTTTTAAAATAGGACTGCATTTGCTTTAGCAGGTGCTGCAGTAATAAAGCCAGGGGGAGTTCTGCTTGCTTGATTTGCTTTATGCTGATTATCTGCTGGGAAGGAGGTTAGAAGGGAGTTGGGACCTACAATACTGTTGTGCTGATTTTTTAAATTATTGCTATTTGATAGATTAGCTCAGATATAATTCTGCTCACATGTCCTCCTCTGCTCTTTGGGTAGAGCCAACCTACTGAAATTTTATGGGAGCTGTGTGTGCATGCCTGTTTTCTCCACTGCTCTCATCAAACCAGCTGTGTTTGACCAGGGGCAACAATATTCCTCACAGTAGAGCAAAGCAAATCTATACCCTAAACAATGCACTATGCTCATGATATTAAGACTGGGGCTCTTTCCACCAAATACACAACACTGGCATGTAATTTACAAAGATTATTGCATTTTTACCAAAAATATAGAATTCTCAAACTCTACTTTTAAGTCCTATCAGGGCAGAGCATAACATGCATGTGGAATTTTTTCTAGTAATCAATGTCATTTTATTTCTAAGAAAAAATTATTCTGCTTTCTCTGGACACATTTTTTTTTCTTATTTAAGGGACAAAAGACATATTAGTGGTCCTTCATTTCTTTACCCTCCTGACTTTAAAAAAAAACCCACTAATACTTATATCCCAACAATTCCTTGAAAACATCTGAGTTATAGTGTTTAATAGTTTTCTCTTCTTCAGTTAATTCCCCATGATTTAGACAATTCCCAGATTTTTTACAGCACTCCTCATCAGAAGATCCCAAAGCTCTTTATTAACAGGTCTAAATACAACTTCACGTTACCCTGAGTAAAGAAAAAGAAAATAAGAAAAATGTTGTCCTCCCAAGATGAGGAAGCCAAAGGGCTCATTCAGTTCTGCTCTGCAGACTCCAGCCATTCTACTCGACACACTCAGTGGCACTCTTCCTCTTCTTCCATGGTTCCTATGCTTCCTCTGGCCCCCCACTTCCATATCAAACCATTATTGAAAAGAGTGGAAATAGAGTGTTTAGCGATATCCAGGAGCCCGTATTTATTGGGGAAAGAATTCTGAGGATGCCAAGCTATTTGTGGCAAGCTACTATGTGTTGGCGAGTCAAGACAACTAGTCCTTTCAGCTCAGCATCACAAAAGTAACCAATCGATTTATTTGTCAGGTAACGGAAAACTCTGCTGGATATGGGACAGCAGTCTCTGCCTACTTTCATATCTGTGCCCTCTTTAATTAGCAGTATCTGGTGGATTAACATTTCAGGAATTCACAGAGGAATAATTAAAATGCTAATGTTGTCAGTAATAATCTACAGAAAAACTTTATACCAAGTTTGGTGGTTTAGCCTGGCCAGAACAATTTAAAAGTCTCAAATAAGAAATTCCTCCTCTTCAGAAAAATATATTTCTAATACCAGTGCCACAACAAATGGCTCATCATCAGCACCAGCAATAAAACTGGGAAGGACATCAACTGAGTATCATTTCAGTTGAAGGGCAGCTGTGTTTTGTTTTATAGCAATCGTCACTGCAGAGCATGTTCAAGAAGAGGAGAAGTAGCCTGAATGGTAGGCTGTGCAAATCCTGCAGTCAGGAGACAGTCTTCTTCTATTCCTGCAAGGCCCATTGCCTGAAGGCCAGAGGATGAGCAGCCAGGGTTGGAGGTGATGTTTCCTCTGCACTGCCTATACAGGATGGATTTAGACTGAATCAGGAAAAGATCGTCTTTCCCATGTTGCATTGTTTGATTGCAACTCAGAGCTATAGCACCCTGTACCAAACAACTGGAGCCTCCCTTTCTTTAAACAGATGTTATATTGCATGTTTCAGTGGGAATGAAGATTTACTCTAGAATACCTTTCCTGTTATTGGAAGCCCAGATAAGGGTGGGCACGACCTAGCCCTGGTCAAATGGTGGAATTTTGAGTGTCCAGATGAACCAGAAAGCACAACTACTTCAGGACAGAGGAAACTCAGGCAACATAGATTTTTTATTTCTAACATCTGCACACGAGGATGAAAATAGCTGCACTTGTGAACAGGAGCTGGCGATAAGCTGAAGGGGAAAAACATCCAACAACGTGTTCCACTATGTTTAAGTAATGTTGTCTCTAAGAGTTCACCCCAGAGTAGAGAGATTTATATGCTATAAAGAAACAAAATTAATTTCCCCACTATGAGCACTCACCTTGCAACAACCAGCATAATGCATTTACTCTCTGTGCATAAAGGGGAATATTAAAAGCAGTGACAAGCTGCTCTTGAACAGTTGCTGTTCACTCCTCCGGAGGCAGATGAATATCTCCAACCAGTTTTGTAAATCAAAATCATTCAGGCATAGTCCTGACTACATTTACCCATGTATTTCAATGCTAATCCAGACAAGTTTTTGACCTCCTTCAGGGTTATGGAGAGGAGAG
Organism: Chaetura pelagica; assembly: GCF_000747805.2. Taxonomy (NCBI): domain Eukaryota; kingdom Metazoa; phylum Chordata; class Aves; order Apodiformes; family Apodidae; genus Chaetura; species Chaetura pelagica. The sequence goes on from NW_009952990.1 coordinate 7,670,772, forward strand.
AGATAAACTGTAGCAACTGCAAATGAAACATGCTTGAAATCCTTAGAGGGAAAGCTTTGCACCCTTGCAAACCTCTTTATAATTATAGGTGTTCGTTTCCTACTTGATACAGGTTTATATTAAAAAATTGCATAGCCAGATTCTGTAAATATAAATCAGTACATCAGTGCTCTTGTAAGAAAAAATAAACCATTGCAGATATTCCATTGGGAAAGCCAGAGTATATGTTTCGAGATCCCTAAAGCCAAGAAATTCTCATCTGCTTCATTTAAGAGGTAATAGATATTTGTTTTTGCTCTAGGAGGCAGCGGCACTAAATCAGAAAGGAATTAGGAGGACTCCATCTTGCAGGACTCAAGGGGATTCTGCATATGTTGCACACAATAAACTCAAATTCAGCACTTTGTAGTGTTGTTTTCTGTTGTTCCCAGGCTGCAGCCTGCCTTGATTGAGACACAGCTACCTCTGCAAATGGCACTTTGGGTTCTGTGCCAGCGAACAGTAATGGTAATGACAGGTCTCATTGCAAAAACACAGTAAAGGTAATAAAAACCCAGATGAGGAGATCCTAAACTGTTGTCAAGCTCAGTTGTGTAAATAGTGGTGTAAGGCTCCTGAATTACTGTTTTTCATTATGGGTATTAAAGACAATGAAGGTCAGCAAGGAAGAATAACCCGATATTCTCCATCATGTCCTAGAGATTGCTGCTTTGTTACTGCAGTGCAATACAGTCTCCTAACTCTTTTCCCTTTACTGCTTTATTAAACTGTTTCAGTGGTTGAAAACATGAAGTAAAAACAATTCTAGTGGTTATTTGCTGTGGGTGGCAAGGTGTTGCCAGCAGAGAGAGCTATTATCTGATAAAAGTCTTGTTAAAAACATGGTAAGAAAAGGCCAGGGACTGCCCTGCACTGGACACAGCCAGTTCCCACCACTTCTATGATGGACCCATCAAGCCCATCAGCCTTGGGTGGTCGCATTGGGTACAGCACAACTCCCTGCACTGCTTAAGGTGGGACACAGAGAAACCAGATGTGATGTTGAGCTTGGGAAAAAAATGGGTGAGTGGGTAAGAAGAAAGAGTTGTTTAAAACTTTTTTTCTTTGTTTCTCAGTACCCAAATCTGTATTAATTTGCAATAAATTAATTATCCCCAAGTGAAGTCTGCTTTGCCTGTGATGGTAGCTAGCAAGCAGTCTCCTTGTTTTTATCTTGACCTACAAGGTTTTTCATCCTATTTTGTCCCCTCACCTGCAGTTAAGCAGGGGGAGTGAGAGACTGGCTGGGTGGGCAGCTGGCTGCTGGCCAGTTAGCCCAAGAGAAAATCTAAGAAGTTAATTTACTGAGTCCTTTCTCATTCCAGCCCTACATCTGACACTCCTCCTGCACTGTGCTTCATGCTTCACTCATGTCCCACTGCCAGTTTTTCAGCACCGCTGCCTCGGAGCTCGGACAAGTTGGGTTTCTCAGAACCGTATGGGGAAGAGGAATAATCTGATCTGCCTGTGACAAGGGAGGGGTTGAGGAAGGACCTGCCAAAATCTGACACGTAGGACATAATGGGGCAGAGAGGAAGTGATACTGTGCACATATCAGCTAGGGATGAGGTTTTCTGTGTTGCGGGCACAAATATAAGAGCTTGCCACCAGCTGGCTTCAGGTTCATGTTCCTGTTTACTGGTAGTGTAGTGGATGTACAGTCAAGCCTTATAGATAAAGTGCCATATTTTGTATCTAAATACTTATTGTATTAGGAAATCCTGTATGCGTTTAAAAAAAAATGTATGGGAAGGAGAATAATTTTGATTTAGCTGCTTATCTGTTTGGTATTTTTACAAAAAATAATTGGTATCACAAAAAATCAGTTTTACAATCCAACATACTGTTTTCATACAGACCTATCCAGCTTTTATATATGGTTTTCCTGAGTCCATTTACTCCACATGATAATGGGTTTGCACATGTTACAGTTGATTGGGGTTTATTGTTTGTTTCTGAAAGAGTTTCATTAGAAGAATAGAATGTGACAATCAACTGAGTTACAGTTGATTGGAGTTTTTTGTTTGTTTGTTTGTTTGTGTTTGTTTGTTTGTTTCTGAAAAGTTTTCATTAGATGAATAGCCTGAGAGGGGATCTTATTCATGTTTACATGAAGGATGGGTATCAAGAATTGTGGGCCAGTCTCTTTTCATTGGTGCCCTGTGACAGGACGAGGGGCAATGGACAAAAACTGAAACACAGGGAGTTCTACCTCAGCATGAGGAAAAACAGCTGTGAAGGTGACAGAGCACTGGAACAGGCTGCAGAATCTCCTTCTCTGGAGACTTTCAAGACCTGTCTGGATGTGTTTCTGTGTGACCTGCCCTAGGTGATCCTGCTCTGGCAGGGGGGTTGGACTTGATGATCTCTAAAGGTCCCTTCTAACACCTGACATTCTATGATTCTGTGATTCTGTGATTACTAATAGCTCCCTGTGAGGTGTCATGTTTCTGTGTGCTAGTTTTTCAAGTGGACTTGCCAATACAGCATTTAACAGTATAGAAAATCAAGACATTTTCTGAAATAATTGCATGAAGCAAATGACAGACCCATTTTCCTGAGAGGACCTTTTTGGAAAGGGTTTTTTTTTTCTGAAAACTTGTAAACAGGTTTTCATGTACAAGCTCTTAGCTGTTTTTCATATCCTCCCATTTATTTGCTTTGACAAACATTGGAGACTTCCTGCTGCAGAGAAAACTGGGAGCCAGTTTCTATGGGCAGGGAGTTCATTGTGAACATTTGTAGTTGAGTGGACAGTTGCTCTTTGAGTTGAAATTGCTTGCCAGAATCAGCTACTGACCATCACCTTTTATTTTTATGGTGTATTTTAAAGAATAATTTAATCAGAAATAGATTACTCTATCAGGCATATTTTTGACACATTGAGGGCAATATCAGGACATACTCATCCAGGAAGTGAAGAGGGATTAAGACAAAGCTTGGGTCAATATTGACCGCAAGGGAAGATTAAGTTTGTTATTAGAGAGAGAAGGGAGATTATAGATTGACTCTCTACCTACTAAATCTAGAAGGAGGTGAAAAGTCTGTCAGTGTGAGCTCCAAGGTGATTTAGTCTCTTCCTTTGCTTCCAACAATAAATAATTTATGATTTAAAGTTAGTGACAAATAAATTACTTAGCTGACCAGATGATTAGGCTAGGTGGGTAACTAAATTAATTGAGCCATGTTCAATGTTGTATTCTACCAAACTTACTTGGCAGGTACTTTAAATATATCCTCTGCTATGAATAATCTGGCACTGTGAAATGCTTCCACCTCTGAGTTGTGAGCCTTTTATTCTCTACCTACATCTGTGAAGCTATCAGTGTGAACCATCAGTGGAGCAGATGATGTCCCATCCAACACATGGTCTTTCCCACTCCTGTTTGGGAATACTTGGTTTAGCATTAGACCTCCATGCCCTATAGATAAGAGTCCCTGCCATGGAGCTGGAGACTACAGAAGTGTAGCATAAGATGTGTACTGGCTTTTTGCACAGGTAAAGTCATGAACAGTTGAATATCTGCTACCACAAATGCAAGCATCTGGATCACTTAGTAAACTCATCTGAGGAAAAAAAAAATACACAAGAGAGGAGATGGGAAGTAAAAAAAAGAAAGTACTTACTGAGGTGACCCAAAGCCTTGATGAAGATGGTGGGCCAATGTAACTCGTGAGTAGTTCTCATAGCAGAGTTACAAACTCTAGCTCATTCAGTGAGATGGAACGTATTTGACAAAACTCTTTGATTATTTGTTTCAAAACTGATGTGTTAGTAATTATCATGTCATCTTGATTCTTATTCCTATTTTAGCAATAGTTATTTGAGATTATTACTTGGGACATTTTTATTTACTGACTTTGTCTGAAAATCATCTAGCAGACAGCCATCAGCAGTGTTCTGTGATCTTACCTGGGTGCTTAAAGATGGGTAAAATACTTTCTGAGGTTCCTACAAACATTGCAGTGCTGTGGCAGGATCATAATTTTATGGCAGAAGAATTTATTGTGTGTTAGATTTATTCACAAGTGTAAAGCACAAATTTGCTTTCAATTTTAAAGCCTAAACAATCCAGGATAGGTTTTGGTATCTCACCACACCGGAATTCCTGGCCTCCCTTTTAGAAATAATGAGGAGTTTGCTGATTTGAGGGAGGCTGAGACTTCAGGTACCTCTTCAGGTAGCACCTGTGTGTCAGCCAAGTTGCCATCCTCGGCTGGACGTGCCTCCCTGACCTGTGCAAACAGCAGCAAAACTTATGAGATGATCATAGTTTAACTGTGAATCTGAGCCCTGTATTTTCAAAATAGCCCATCAGTTTCTTTTGTTGTCCAGGAGCTTTTGACAATGTCACTCTCTGTGCTGCTAAATAGATAAAAACATGGAAGCTTAAAAGCTGTCCAACACTTCACATAGCTCCTGTCACCTTCTAACAGTCTGGAAAACCTTAAAAATCACAAGAAGCATGTCAGAAGGACCATTTCAAAAAAACAGGCATTAATATTGCCCAGTAAAAGTAATTTCCATCTCAAGAAATAGAAAGTAGGTATTTTCTTCATAGATGAGTTTTTTTTTAAATTAAGCTCATCGTATCATTCCAGGAATGTAAGAACCAATTTTGCCTTCCTCATTCAAGGTCTAATCAAAACCTGCAGAGACAGCATTGTGTTATTTGTGTTCATAGAGATCTGAAAGCAACTCCCTTAACTAATGGGCTGGAAGGTTTTATAATGATGTATCTTGATTTTCTATTAGTGGTCATAATGAAGTTAGAAAGACAAAATCAAAGAACCATGGACTTTCCCAAAGTATAAGCTGAGGGATGGCGTTGCCTTTGCAGAGCAAGTCTTCTGATGCAACTTGTAGAAACACTATTACTAAATATAAAAGTGGAGCATAGAAGGTTTTATTTGTCATCTTTGCCTGACACAAATCTTATTTTAATTTTATACTTCTTCAAGTGAGGGTCCAGCCTAAGCAAATTCTCTGGATTTCTCCTGCAGTTAGGGAAGAACGGTGGGCACTTTCAGATAGCATTTCTTCCCATCTGAAACAGTTGAGAGTTCCTGTGCCTAGAGCACAGATAGGCTACATGGACTATAGGGAACAGGGCAAGTAACTTAAGAGTTAGGTGCTTATGTTTCAGACATCTGCAAATCCAAGTGGGATCCATCCTAGCCCAAAATCAAGGGCTTCTGATATAAAATTATTGGAGACAAACACACTGCAGGGCAAGACAGAAAGCATTGCCTACTGCAGTTGGAAACAAATTCTAGAAAGAAAGAAAAATAAAATCAGAGTGGTTGTGTATAGCGCAGAATATAAGGCTCAGCCCCATTCTCCACACACAGACATCCTGCATTGTTTTAGTTTTTACAAACTACCTAAGCTCAGCTGTTCCCCCCAAAGTGTGTGCGTCTCCTTTGAGTCCTGATTCATGTCCTGGCAGTCCTGTCCTTGCTGAATAGATAGTCCTGTCCCTATCCAGGAAGCTTTGGAACATCTCAAAAGGCAATAGAAGCCACTCTTTAAATAATTGAATGCCCTCCACAGTATGCTCTATCAGCAAAGTACCCCATCTTCAATAGCCTCAGCTCTGGGAGGCTTTGCAAGCACGGAATAGCAGGAGAAATACCAACAGTGTTTGAATCACAGACCCAGAGGAGGCTTACAAATGACAGAGAATTGAATTTTGAAAATGTCTATCATTCTGGCACTTAAGTAAGATGCAAACCTTTTTTTTTTTTTCCTAAACACAGAGAGTCTCTCCTTCATTTCTGTGTCTACAGGAGTTGTCTCCACAATAGTGTTTCAAATCCCAGATACAGCTGCAGCTTGTATTCACATCTAGTACGGGATTTAGGCTGAAGAACGAAACTGTGCGTAAGAGCGTGTCTCATCATCTGTCAGAAAAAGCCACATTGCAGCAGGATGCTGAAACTCCTTCATTTCTGTGTCTACAGGAGTTGTCTCCACAATAGTGTTTCAAATCCCAGATACAGCTGCAGCTTGTATTCACATCTAGTACGGGATTTAGGCTGAAGAACGAAACTGTGCGTAAGAGCGTGTCTCATCATCTGTCAGAAAAAGCCACATTGCAGCAGGATGCTGAAAAATGGGATATGATGAATGAGAGGCTGTGGGAAACCAAAATACCTCCACCATTCTCCTGAACCTCCTGTCCTTCTCATTGATCAGTGATTGGCAATCCTCAGATATTTTTGACACTTGCAATACCAGAAAAGAATTAGTGAGTGCTATCTTCCTCCAAAGAAGGCAATTGGAAAAATTCCTGGAAAAAGGGGAACATAGCCCCTATTTTTAAAAAGGGGAAAAAGGAAGACTCAGGGAACTACAGGCTGGTCAGTCTCACCTTTGTGCCCAGCAAGATCATGGAGCAGATCCTCCTGGAAAGCCTGCTAAGGCACATGGAAAATCACGAGGTGATTGGCAACAGCCAGCATGGTTTCACTAAGGGCAAGTCATGCCTGACCAGTCTGGTGGCCTTCTACAATAAGGCTGCAGAGACGGTGGATGGTGGCAGAGCTACTGACATCATCTACCTGGATTTGTGCAAGGTGTTTGACACTGTCCCACATGACATCCTGGTCTCCAAGCTGACAAAGTGTGGATTTGACAGATGGACCACTCAGTGGATAAGTAATTGGCTGGATGGCTGCACCCAGAGAGTTGTGGATGGGTCAGTGTCCAAATGGTGGCAGGTGACGAGTGGTGTCACTCAGGAGTCAGTATTGGGACCAGTGCAGTTTAACATCTTTGTTGGAGATATGGACAGTGAGATTGAGTGTATCCTCAGTGAGTCTGCTGATGATACCAAGCTGTGTGGTGTGGTTGACACCCAAGAGGGAAGAGATGGCAACCAGAGGGACCTTGACAGGCTGGAGAGGTGGGCCAGTGCCAACCTCATGAAGTTCAACAAGGCCAAGTGCAAGGTCCTGTACCTGGGTTGCCACAACCCCAGGCACAAATACAGGCTGGGGGGAGAATGGCTGGAGAGCAGTCCTGAGGAGAAGGACTCGAGGGTGGTAGTTGATGAGAAGCTCAGCATGAACTGCCAGTGTGTGCTGGAGCCCAGAGAGCAACTGCATCCTGGGCGGCATCAAAAGAAGTGTGGCCAGCAGGGCCAGGGAGGGGATTCTGCCCCTCTGCTCTGCTCTGGCAAGACCCCACCTGGAGTACTGTGTACAGTTCTGGAACCCTCAGCACAAGAAAGATATACACCTGTTGGAGAGGGTCCAGAGAAGGGCCACCAAGATGATCAAAGGCTGGAGCACCTCTGCTATGAAGACAGGCTGAGAGAGTTGGGGCTGTTCAGCCTGGAGAAGAGAAGACTCCAGGGAGACCTTATAGAGGCTTTCCAGTACTTGAAGGGGCTACAGGAAATCTGGGGAGGGGCTTTTCATCAGAGAAGAAAGTGATAGGAGAAGGAGAAGGAGAAATGGTTTTAAACTGAGAGAGGGGAGATTGAGGTTAGATATTAGGAAGAAGTTCTTCACTATAAGGGTGGTGAGGAACTGGAATGGGTTGCCCAGGGCGTTGTTGATGCCCCATCCCTGGAGGTTTTTAAGGCCAGGTTGGACGAGGTTTTGTGCAGCCTGATCTTGTTCTTTAAGGTTAAGGTTCTTTCCAACCTTAATGATTCTATGATTCTGTTCCATGATTCTATGAAAACTGGCCCTATTATTCTCTTCCACGTGTAATAAAAAAACAAAAGTGATATTTTCTCTTTTTTGGGGTTATGCCTTTTGTAGCTTCTCTTTTCCCAGGCCAAACTAGCTTATATTATTTCAAGTTCACATCAAGTCACATGGGAAACTGAAAGAAGAATAAAAGGTAAATAAAAATTTTTGGAGAGCTAAAAAGTAGAGAAAGCAGCAGCTTTGGAAGTTCAGCCTGTGCTTGAAGGCACTTTGGTTCTATCGGTACACAGACACAGACACACATTCCTGGTCTACTGAGATGAGATGAGATCGCAGCAGCAGAAGCAAAGAAGAAACTTCAGAGAGATTTGCTATCAAAAACACCAGCACTGGAAAAAATGTCACGAGGACACTCAGGGAAAGAAATCAAATCAAAACCAGATCCACTGCTTAAAACATTTATCGGAAAGAGCCAGGCCAGGCAGGCTTGTGTTATAAAGTTTGTCCCAAGATTAGAAAAGCTTTTGAAATGTGAATTACATACTAGGTGGCATCTACTGGTACATCATTAATGCCAGGAGGAGCTGTGTGGCTTTTCTTGAGCCATAGGCTTTTACAAAGGTTACTTCCCCAGAATCTCCACCTTCCTTCATTCTGCATTTCTTGCTCAACTACCAGTGATGGAGAGACACAGGTGACACTGCAGGGGCATCTGTGCCTCGCTTGATCATTCGCAGGGACTAATATCAGCACGATCAGTGAATGCCACAGTTGCCTCTGAAGAGCAAACTGCAGTTCTCCTGCCCTGAAACTGAGATCTTCAGGGATAAGCAGCAAATTATTGCAGTCCCTGGCACCCGTTGCTCAGGAGCACACCCACACACATGCTAAATCACTTGGGTTGCAGGTGACTGCAGTGTCTGTCAGCTGGATACCTTGAGCATGAGAATGAAGCTGAATGTTGTGTTCCTGCAAGGAGCAAACCAAACAGCAGATCTTCTCATCCCAGAGCTATGGAAGATCTAATCTGGACCCAGATCGGTGCTCAATGACTCATCAGTTTCTAAACACTTGCCAATTTCCTCTCTTTTCCGTTTGTTTTCCTTTAACTGTGTGTCAAAGTACTGGAGCAGCTTGTTGCTCTGCTACAATTGCCAGCTGCTCCAGTATACATGGCACAAAAGCAGTTTTGGTGCTTGGGTGGGAAAATATTGTTGGCTGTATTGGATACTGGCAGATGGCAATTTCCCTCTTTCTGTCATCACATCACACATTTCCAGTGAGGTGTTTTAGCTTAAAAAAAATGAAAATAGACCATGTGCTTTAGGTAACCTGAGTTTGTTCGGAAATTTGAGTCTCTTTCCTTGACTTCTTCATCCATCGTTGTGTCACTGCAGTTACCCAGGAACAGGGCTTCAGTCCCCAGCAAGCACATTATCTGGGGACAGTATCAACAGCCACCTGGCAAGTGCCCTTGTCACTTACTAGCTTTCACCATTCTGCTGTGCTTTCTATTTCACTTTGATGAAAAATGTCTTCTTGTAGTATTTATTCCTTCAGTGAGCCATGCTGTTTTCATGCCCTGTGCTGAGTCAGAAAATGGTAATATGTAAGGCAATTGTATGCAGCTGACTGTGCTAAAGGGCCAAGGTACTCACTGAGTAAAGAACTGCAGTGGTAGAAAGTGGGGGGCTACGATCCCACTCTGCAGATGAGGATAACCTTTTGGTTGAAGCAATAAGGGCTTGAAGCAACAGGACAAGGTGTAACGGCTTTAAACTGGAAGAGGGGTGATTTATGCTTGACATTAGAAAGAAACCCTTTAGTGTGAGGGTGGTGAGACACTGGCTCAGGTTGCCCAGAGAAGTTGTGGCTGCCCCCTCCCTGGAAGTGTTCAAGGCCAAGTTGAATGGGGCTCTCAGCAATCTCGTCTAGCAGGAGGTGTCCCTACCCATGGCAGGGGGGTTGGAACTAGATGATCTTCAAGGTCCCTTCCAATCCAAGCCATTCTATGATTCTCTGATTCCCCTCAGGCAAATCTGGTAAAGAGAGACAGAAGTAGAGCCCTGCACAAATACTTGTATCCTGCTCACATATATGACTCTTTCAAATCCATGCACTACAGTGCTGGGCCTTAAACACAATGTCTTTGCTCTAATTTAGTGCCTGAAGTCAAGGAAGTGCTTTTCTAGGAAGTTATAGGGTTATTACAGCTCATGTGAGTCAGCTTGCATTACTAGGTCAGCAGTAGGGTAGGACAGCAGCCAGTGGGGCAGCACCGTGGTGGCACCTTATTGGCAGCTGGATTCCTGTGAAACTTGCCACACAGGACCTGCTCACACTGGTCACAGCCTAAAATTCCTGCAGACTAGGAGCTGTGAGACCTGAATAATGGTACAGCTCATAAATAACTAAAAAATATAATTATGTTATTTTTTTCATTTGTCCTTCATTCAAGGCATTTCATTTTCTCTCTCATTTAAAGATGACTGGAAATAAATACATCTGTAAATATTTTTTTCATGTCAGACTTCAGTTTTGCCCAAAATTTTGTGGTCTTTCTTGGCCAGGTATATCCAAACACTTCATTTTATTTCAAGTAGCTACAGTAAATTTTTGCATGATTTTTATGACTTTAACCAGTATTTTGTTTCTGTAAAAAGGAATATTTTTTTTTTCCATTATAAAAGTTTTATCAATTTTTTTCCCTGTTTTATCCCACTCTATGTGCCATTCTTTTCCAGTCACCCTGACAACGACAAGACTAAATGCTGAGCATCAAAAGGCTGCTTCTTTCATACTGTGCTATGAAAAGTCCCCTCAGCTAGCTGGAGTGATTACTGTCAGGTTGATTATTGCCTGATGACCAGATTGTTCTGCATCTAAAAAGAAAGTACAAGTATTCTTTTGTGGGCATTTTCCTTAATGAGTCTACTCAGGACGCAGCTGTCTTTGGTGATGTTGTGTTATCATTGAAGGGCTCTGACTTGTCAAGTTTTCTGCTTAGAAATATTTGGATTTTTCGGAGGTTTAAGCTAGGTTAAGATTTTTTCAATTTTCAGTGTGCGCTCACTAACCATCCCTTTAAGTTTTCTTTATTTCGTGTTCTGTGGATACATATGGCAGCTTAGAGCAAGATATCTTTTGTTGACAACCTATGTTATATTCCCTATATGTAATAAATGTTAGTCCAGACCTAGGAGAACTGGACCCAACTGTTTAAGGTCTGGTCAGGCCAATTTTTAAAATCTGTGCCAGAACATCCACTCAAATATGAATAAAATACAAATTAAGCAGTTGGATTTTCAATAATGAAACTAGATAGAGAAAAGGTAAATATTCATTATCACTCTATTGCTATTTTGTATGTGTATATGCATATAACGATACTGGAACAGGTTGCCCAGAGAAGTTGTGGATACCTCCTCCCTGGAAGTGTTCAAGGCCAGGTTGAATGGGGCTCTGAGCAACCCGGTCTAGTGGGAGGTGTCCCTTCCCATGCAAAGGATTTGGAACTAGATTATGCTTGTGGTCCTTTCCAACCCAAACCATTTTATGATTCCATGAAAAAAAACCCAACATTAAACAAAGCTTTAAAATCGTGACCATAATACAACACCAGCAACATATATGAGACTTTTGAAAGCCTCCTTGTTGCATGTGGCAAGTCATAGGGGAAAAAAGTGAGCTGTAAAGAAACAGTTTTCTATTTAATTTTTGATATTTATTTAACCCAGCTGTTTATTGTAATGAACAATAGATGCTATCAATGTATAGGAATGCAGCCAAACACGGATTTAATTGCCCAGGCAGAAAAGCTTGCCTGTTTCTAACTAGGGAACATTATAAACATTTCCATGAGATCAAATCCTGGGTTTTGAGCATCTGTTTTACTTTATTAGTGTATGTGTGCAAACACACACTCTGCTCTAATTCGTTTTGCAGCCTTTCTAAAAGGGAGCTGTATCATTAACCAGAATAATACAGGTATTCCCAGGGAAATGCCATGTCTATAGAAAGCTAAGGCTCATTGGATTTTCAGAGTTTTGGGTGTGCACCTCCCCAGAATTGTCTCTGAAGCACCTGACACCTCCTTGGCAGCAAGAGTGCAAGGCTGTGAGTTGTCAGGGTGGTGGGACAGATGCTCTGTCCTGCCGGGATGGAGATGTATCCTGGCATGCCAGCCAGTGTAACAAAAAGCCCTGGAGCTCCAGGAACTTTAGCCCATCCCCTGACATGAGATGCCAGTTTGGGCTTGTGTCTTCGATGGCTGGCGTGAGGCTTGTGCTGGGGCACCCTGTGATGCATGTGGAAGAGAGGTGGCAGGTGGCTGGCAATTAGGAAGAAGCAGGTTAGGTGAAGCTGTGGACCATCATCTAAGTAGGTTATCCAGGCCTCCTAGAGCCTCCTGAGGGCCTGGCCACACTTCTACTGCAGTGCTGCTCTGTATTCAGGACAACAGCCTATTTAATGCCAGCATCTCGGGAGGACAACCATGTCCCTTGGTCTCTTTCTGACTAACCCCCGGAGACTGACGTAGTTTTGGCAGCCGAGGAGTGGCAGCTGACTCACTGTGATGCTGGGAACGTTGGGGAAAACACGGCAGGGACACCTTAGGGTGACGGTCCCAACAGCTTCTCCCCATACCTCCGACAGCTAACTTCAGCAGCACGTCCTGGCCAGCCACCCTGCTTTTCCTACTGACACTTATTTTTAAAGTTTGATCTATGATCAAGCACGAATTCCTAACCCCCACAAACAATGCATGATTAATGTCCCAAGCAGGGCAGGCTGCTGTAAAATTACTGATTGCATTTTCTGTTTGAAGATCCTAATTTAGTGAGTGAAGTACCTGCCACCGGGATCCCTGATACTCCCATCTGGACTGAAGCTGGGTAAGGAGGAGAGAGCAATAAACTTGTGAGGGAGAAAATGAAAGACTTTGGGAAGAATTAAGTGACTAAACAGAAAAAGGAAAGGAAAGGCTTTATTTTTTTATTTTTTTTTAATGGTGTAACACTCTTGCACAATGACTTTTTCCACTGTTGTCTTTAGGATAAGCAGCTGTCACAGCTGCGTACAACATTGAGCAAGACTAGGTTTTTGTATATATGCTAGAACAGAAGTCTGATCAAACATTAAGTTTCTTTTCTAATTTAAACACAGTTTATTTAGCCCTTTCCTTAGCATTTCATTCTCTTAAACAAAACAGTTTGCTGTTGAATTGTTTACAAAACCCAAGCAGTTGCCTCTGTGTTTCTCACTCACTGTGGTATGAGCACGTGTTACAGCACAACCTTGGTACAGGCCTCTCCTGCTATGTTGGGGAATGGGGTCAGGTGTTTTTCCCCTGGGGCTTGGAAACACAGATGTCTCACAGGGACCAATTCAGATTATTTTCTAATGTTTTCTACAGCTGAGCAAAAGAAGAAGTGTGACTGCTCCCAGATATAGAACTCGTCAACCCCCCCAAAAAATTAAGCTCAAACCTCACTGGGGAAAATGAGAGTGAAGCAGAGCTGCTGTTTAACATGACTTTCTGACTCCACAAAGAAAATGCTGTGCTTATGCATTCCCCAGGCAACAAAATGTAAGGGTTTGACAGGTTTTTGCTGTGATTTTAGCATAGTTCTTCTGCTATGCCTCGTAATGGTGAGAGTATCTTTATTTGTTTACTTAAACATCCATTGAAATGTGTACGGAGCAGAAAACTAAGTGCGTTTACATTCATGTTCTCTTCTATCAATTCTCTTCTTCTTTTTTTTCTGTGAGAACTGTAAACAAAAACTGACACAACATTAATAAGATACTGTCTGTGTAATTAATATTAAGAAGAGATACATTCCCCAAAGGAACAGATAATCTTTTCATTTCTGTTTATCACAGCAGGTTGCTAGTAAACAAATCTATGTTTATTTTGCTCTGTGTAACCTGTGCACTGGTATTTCCAAACAGGGCTCACTCTCACAAAGGCTTGCTACCATAGCTACCAGGCTACGTGTACTTAGAGCAAGAACTGTCCTCATTTACTTCTGTAGGGGGAAGGTCATTGTTGTGGCCATAAAGAAGCAAGGTCTCAGTATCTTACACGACTGAACGAACAAACATGATTTTAATATGGCAGAACATTTTAAGAAATAAGAATGGTATCAAGATATGTTGTGGTATTATTAGTTATAGCATATAGGTTTGATACACAGGCATGCCTAACCTCAGGATTCAGTATGATTATACCTGTGCCTTGCTGCCCTGCTGTAGCCCATTACTTTTTATAGTGTTGAATAACAGCTGTGCCACTGCCAAAGTGTTTCTTATAACTTTCTGGCAACTTGCATGCTCATGCAAGAATTCCAGAGTCAGTAATACATGTCAGTCAAACCCAGCTTTTGCCTTTGTGGAAACAAGCAAACCTAAGCAGCAAGGCTGGGAGGTGCCCTTCAGGTACCCTGGGAGTGAGAGGGTGGGCAATCAGTGCTCATACCACTTGGTCCTCTGCTGCAGCCTCTGCTAGCAACCTCTGAAGGAGCTGTGCCTATCTTTTCTCTCAATTCAGGGTGTTAAGGATGAGTAAATGTAATGGAAAGTGAATAGTGTTTATCTGGACATGGAATACTTATAAGTACTGAAGCAGACACAGAAAGCTTAACAGCAATATATTAAAGGAAAATTTAAATGTAGACTAAATAGACAGACTTTTTTATTATTTTTTTTAATATCAAGAAGTCACTTCTATCAATAAAATTGATCTGTCTGCCAGTCAATCTTGAGATATTAAAAATGCAATTGCAAATATATTATATTGAGATAGCATCTGGTATTTCTGGAAAGCATGGCAGGGCACAGAGCCAACGTGTTGCAGGGCTTCTGTGAGGATGCAGTGCCTGTGACTAATGGATGCTGATGGTCAAAGCTTTTGATGTGCTTCTTCTACCCAGAAGAGAATTAATGTTGGCTTGACTGGGGCAGTAACTGTTTCACTCCACATAATTTCATACCGCAAAGTCATCACACTGATCTCCTTTCAAAGGGTATTTTCTCCATACTGGTTGTTCATTGAGGCTTTGCTATGCTGACATTACTGATATTAAAATTAGAATCATAGATAGAATCACAGAATTGTTAAGGTTGGAAGGGACTTTAAAGGTTGTCTAGTTCCAAACCCCCTGCATGAGCAGGGGCACCTCCCCATAGACCAGGTTGCTCAAAGGCCCATCCAACCTGGCCTTGAACACTCCCAGTGAGGGGACCTCCACAACTTTTTTTTTTTTTTTCCCCCCTTTCTCTGCTTCCAGTGAGTTTCTGGGAAGATGTCTGAAAAGGGTAAGAACTTAATCTGAAGCCCTGAAGGAGGGGGGAGGAGACGGCCTTGCTTCCATTGAGCTGTCCTGCCTTCCTGAGATGAGAAAGGGCACCCAAGACCTTGCAGAAGATGGCCTGTCCCACTACTACCCAGGCCCTTACTTAGGACCATCCCAGAATCTACCCCGCCACTGGCCTCAGGCACAGCCACTTCCTCCTGTCCATGCCTCACCCATGTAATTGCTTCCACATGGATGCTGTGGGATGTTGTGTCACGGGCCTTGAAAAAAGACTGCCAGACTACATGGCAGTCACTGCTCTCCTCTTGTCCTGCTAGGACTGTCACCTCTTCAAAGCAAGGCTCGTGTTGGTCCTGGCACATCGTGTCCTGGTGAAGCTGTGCTGGGTGTTCAGTGATGTCATCTTTCATAGAATCATTGAATGCTTAGGGTTGGAAGGGACCTTAAAGGCCATCTAGCTCCAATCTCCCTGCATGGGCAGGAACATCTCCCACTACCACCAGATTGCTCAAAGCCACACCCAACTTGCTCTTGAACACTTCCAGGGAGAGGGCAGCCACAACTTCCTTGGACAACCTGTAACAGAGTCTCATCACCCTAACACTAAATCATTTCTTCCTAATATTTAACTTAAATCTTCCCTCTTTCAGTTTAAAGCCATTACTCCTTGTCCTATCATTACAAACCCTTGTAAAAAGTCCCTCCCCAGATTTCCTGTACTAGAAAGGTACTTCCTCAGGTACTAGAAAATAGCTGCAAAGTGTCCTTGGAGCTTTCTCTTCCCGAGGCTGAACAACCCCAACTCTCTCAGCCTGTCTTCACAGGAGAGGTGCTCCAGCCCTCTGAT
Organism: Chaetura pelagica; assembly: GCF_000747805.2. Classification (NCBI taxonomy): domain Eukaryota; kingdom Metazoa; phylum Chordata; class Aves; order Apodiformes; family Apodidae; genus Chaetura; species Chaetura pelagica. Next base: position 7,686,639 of record NW_009952990.1, read on the forward strand.
CATCTTCGTGGCCCTTCTCTGGACTTGCTCCAACAATTCCATGTAGTTCCTGCATTGGAGGTTCCAGAACTGGACATAGTAGTCCAGATGGGGTCTCACAAGGGTGAGGTAGAGGGGCAGAATCACCTCCCTTGACCTGCTGACCATGTTTCTTTTGATGTAGCCCAGGATATGGTTGGCTTTCTGGGCTGCAAATGCACATTGACAGTTCATGTTTAGCTTGGACTCATTATTTACTAATGCAACACTATGCACTTTTTCAGAAGGCTGAAAGTGACGGTGATTTGATGGCTACTCACAGGCTTGATTCTGCATCTTCTAACACCACCAGTAATCAGCAAATAACTCCCCTGGCAGTACTGGTACCATACATTGGTTTGGGCCTGTAGCACTTGTGTATCTTCTTATTGCTGCTCATCATCATCTTGGTTTACCTCATGGATATTGATCTACCAGTAAAATGATAAAAAGGTGGAAGACTACAAAACAGTTTGTGTCAGAGGACTACATTTTTTTCTTGCCAGCCTGTCACACAGTGTCCAAGTATATTTCTAATACTTATTCTCTCCACTGTCCCAAACATGATTCATTAAGTTTAACGATTCTTCTGTCTATGTGCATTAGTCATCCTAAACTGCATTAGTTCAACTCCCGTGTATTTAAGGGCTTATCATTAATTAAATACAGTTCACACTGAAATCTGTAAGTGTAAAGTCCAATCTAAGGACTATTAATAATCGTCAGATCCTTGTGAAAATTGTAGAAGTACATCTGTATTTCCTTCCTCCCCACCCCCTGCACCCAACATCCTTGAGGGGAACACAATTTCTCCATCAAGTGTTATCTGGAGAGAGATGGATGTGAGTCCTCTGGAGCAATTTTTGCAAGCTGTGTCTTGCACCACAGGGTCCTGAGTGTCACATAATCCCTTACTCTGTCTGCTGCCTCATTTCTGTGTGTCTTCTCAAGAACAGCTTGCATGATACTGGGAGCTGGGTTTCTCTCCTCAACTTTCTGGAAATATCAAGTACCCTTCATCATGGGCTTTGTGTTTTCTGTGCTGTCATTGTGGTTTCAGACATAATTTTGCCATATCTTGTACATGGAGGGGTAGTGTGTGACAATTCAGCTTCTCCTGCAGTTCATCTGCAAGTACCTGGTCAGGCCAAGCATCACATCTGGCTTACAGTGGGCATTGCATCCACTTTCCAGCTAGAGAAACAAAAGTAACTGTGAGGCAGAGAGTGGTGGAGAGGAAACCAAACCAACAGCTTATCAGATCATTTCTATGCTTCAGCCCCAAAGATTTCCTATCTTCCATTCAAATAATGCAAAACTTTTAGGAAAAAAAAAATGGTTCTTCCAAGTATATTAAGGAGAATACTTAATCTAGGTCACTCTCAATCTTGCTGTGGGCTAGCAGGACACTCCTTTTCCTGGCCATGTTTTCCACTGCAGTGGGGAACACTTCCCAGCAGATTTACTCTAGTGAAGACTCTTACACATAGAAGGACTCAATGGGAAATAAGTTGGCAAAAGAATAACCAGCAACAAAACCTAGGAAAATAAGATGTTTTCATGTCTGGTTTGTATTCCCTCCCCACCAAATCCCATCACATATAGATGTTTTGTTCTGACAGCAGATGAATGTATGAGTGTTAAAGTTCCCTGTCTACTTGAGGAGAGTTTGGTGGAGCTTTGTTTCTATTTTCAGAATCAATATCAATATCTCTCCTGTGTCACACTGCTCATTTCTATTGGCCATCAAAGGTTTACCCAAACAAATATAAACATATGTATATATGTACAAATGTAAACAAATATATAGAGTAAGAAAGAAAAAAGTATATTGAAAAGCAATAAATTATAATTAATGCCATTTACAGGACATATAAAAACATTTTGATCATAGGATCATTAAATATTAAAGTGTGGCATTTGCCAGTGATTCATATATTAGGTATGTGTGTACATTCCAACCAGAATCAAGCATATTCCCTTTTTAAATAAGGAAAACTTTGCCTTTCTTTGCTATGTATGCCGTAAAGTGTAAAATTCCTTTGTTTACACTTCCTGCACTACTTCAGCTTGAACAAGAACTTTTGATTCGTTGTTCAATTAGAGAATTGGTGTTTTGTTTGTTTATAGAAATATTACTCTTGATTTAACTCAATAAAAGACAGTCTATTAAATCTAACTATCCTCACACTATGGAAAAGAAGGCAAACAGTTTTTTGAGTAGCCCATTATAAATCCATTCTTAATTAACAAAATATTTTTAGGAGACTTTTTACTAACTTTTGTATATGTGAATTTTATTCTCACTGTTGAAATAACACATCCATTAAGTAGCAGATAAATAAACACACCTTTGATGAAAGTCTAAAGTTCCCATAGATTTTGTGAAACAAACCTCAAGCACATTTGGCCTTTTATTGTCACATGTAAAACTTAGGCCCAAAAGAGAACAGATGATGAGACAAGAGAGAAATACAATTGCTGTCACTGAGAAAGTGTTTAAGCTACAAAGACTGTGAGTGAAATAGATTTGACAGAAAGGAAAAATGAAACATTGATGTAGCACCAAGAAAGAAGAAATATGCACTAAACAACTTCCTGAGGATACTAAAATGTAATAAGTGAGTTTTAATATGGTCTATTTGTACATTTTTCATCTTTTTATTACAGTTTTGGTTATGATTTACCTTCCAGGCTATTTTCCTCCAAAATCAGACAAACCACTTCATAGGCTATTTTATAATAAATCTGACTGGGAAAAGTCTTAAGTGAATAAGTTGGTTTAAAAATATTCTTCAGTGGATGGTATTTGTTTTGGTGGTTGTTACTCACTGCTTCGCATAGACCTTAGGAATTCATTAACACTTTTTCAGCTAGTACTTTTTATCTTTTAGCAGTTCCTTTCTTTGTGCCGTGGGTACACGCATGTGTGGGAGTATGAAGAGAATGTTTAAAAAAAAAATTAAAAAAATATTCATTAATCCAAGTGCTCAACAGAAATGGCAAAGTAATCCCACTCTTTCTAAATATGTGGTGTGATACCTAAACAAATTTGCACTTAGAGATACCATTTCTCTCTTCCACCACCACTACCTTATAACATAATTTCTTTTTGTGGGACTTACCTTGCAGAAATCTTTTCAGATCTTGCTGTTTGCCATTGATCCACGTTTGCTTGGTGAATCCCATTTGATCTTCATCTGATCTTCATAATGTACCCTGCACTTGCTTGCCACCCAGGGTAATTTATCTTTAGCTCCTGTCTCCTGATGCTTGTGTCTAGTAGGAATCTGTCTCTCATCTCCATGTCATTGTTTCTGTTCTGGGCTTTAGTTCCCCCCAGATCATTTCTCCCTGCATCCCTCTTTCTTGTCAAAATCTTTCCTCTCCTCTCTACCTATTGGCTCCTTGACTTCCTCTCCCACCAGTTTCAGCTTCTTCTTCCACCCTTTCCATCTTAGGCAGGCCAGGCAGACCCACAGTTGTTGTGTCTTGCTTGACTTCTTCTGCAAGTCCAGCCCTTGTCCCATCTTTTCTTAAGCCAGAAATTCCTTTGTCCAAGGGTGCGTAGGATGAGTGGAGAGCTTGGAGCTTGCCTGAAGCAGGCACATGAGAAGTAATGGAAAGAAAGGTTTTATAATGAGACTTGTGGAACAGTCTTTGCAACAGGATAAGAACCAGCATTTGTGTGTCTATAAATTAATTTCTAGAAAAATTTTACCATGATTTTTCAATTACCTGCATTTTTTTGCTGCTTGGAATAGCATTGCACAACTGTATGTGTGCACACTGATTCAAACACAAGTGGATGTTTCTGAAGGGACTAGAAATGCAGTTGAGCACACAGGTACATACATACAAACGTGCATGTACTTAGGTTAATCCTGATTAACTCTTTTAAACAATAATTATGTGGTTTTGGTATAAGTTTTTATGATTATTCACTGGTTTTTTTATTTATTCAGGCAGTTTCACTCTGCACCTAAGCTATCACAGATATTTTATATGGTGGTAGTTAATTGTGCTCATCCACCAGAAATGCTGATTGAAAATTAAAATGTTCCTGTTCATTTCTTTCTGGAGACATGCACATTGAAGATTAATAGGTTCATTTTTACTAAGTACATTAAAAAATGGCCCTTGTTAACATGTCAAAATGCTTCAATTAATAGTTCTGTGACTTGAAATCCTACCTGAAATGGTTAGTTCATGTTTTAATCGCTGTTCCACTTTAGCCGTGATCAGCTCTCTAACAGTCCTGGTAGTTGAGCTTTATCTTCATTAGCAGTTAAATGAAATGAAGAAAAAAAGATCAAGCTAGACTCGTGTAAATCTTCTGCAAAGATATGCTGAAGCTCATTGAGAGTGAGGTAAATCCATTAAGCAAGGGGTGAACTGCCTTATGAGGCCTTCCTGTTGATGAAGCCCATTTGTGCATTTTCCTGGGAAAGGAAGAGCAGAGGAGGAATGAGGGATCCCACAGCATGCTGCATTAGGAGAACAGATGAAGGGTGTTGTCATGTTGGCACATCCCACTGCAATATGTTGGTGCCTGTTGCGTGAGTTGAACAGAGGGCAAGGCTAGTTAGGCTGTCCTTGTTCCTCAGCCCCCTCTTCCCTGTCCCCAAGGCTGGCCTCAAGGAGCACTGCGAGCAGGCTCTTATTGCCTCTCCCCTCTGCCTCCTCTCTGGAGAGGTGACATTAGCACCCCATTCATTACAGAAATGGAGCATGGGGCTTGAGGGGCAGAGCACGTGCCCAAGCCTCCTGAGAGGAAAACACTGGGCAAGGCAGGAGTGTCCTGCAGTTGCCCTAGGCTACCTGACTATTATCCTCCCTGATATGTAACAGGGAAGAGAAAAACTGAGGCTGAGGTTCACCCATCTCCCTGCTCCTTCATGGGTCCTTCATGGGGAAAGTCACATCCCAATCTCACAGGCTGAAAGTGTGGGACTTGTTCACTTTTCCTTCTCTGCTGAGGCTCCAGGGGAGAAACTGTGACTGGGAGGGATTACTAGAAAGACACTGCCTATAAGGCGAATACATCAGAGAAATATGAACTAATTTCACAACCCACGGAAAATCTAGAGCCCTCCTGAGCACACAGGTGTGGCATTGACAGTTTGGGCTTTGACCCATCCTGCTCTCCATAGTCTGACCAGGTTAGGTTAGGGAGAAGGAAGGATTATTTGGCATAGCCACACATTTAACATCAGGGACAGCATGGCTTTGACCTTGAACAACAGTTAACAGCAGATGGTTTCATTTCAATTTAATTGGGCTCTTCTCCTTGCGATCTGAATGTAGGGTGTCTTCAGCAGCCATTCATTTCTGCCTGAATTAAAATGGAGTTAACATGGCACGTTCTCCCAGGCAGATGCCAGTCCAAAGGCTGGATTTGGTGTGTTGGATATGCAACAATAAACTCTGAAATCATTACCATAGGACAACATTTAGGCCCAGACATCATGTGTTTCCAAGTATTTCCCAGTTTTAATACCTCATATCCTGCAACATGGTCACTGTATTCTTGTGCCAAACCAGGAATATGGGTGGATGAATGGAAATGATTTTGTTGTTCTTCGGATTTCTCTAGCTCTGTTTCATTACAGTCTTACATTAATGGAATTTTTACCAGAAATATAATTATTTTGATTGAAATTAGATTATTATGTGTGAAATGTCTTATTTTGCTGCAGTAAGTTTGCCTGTTGGCCGCAGACAAGGGAAATTGGGAAGAGGAAACCCCCTTCTGAGTTTCAGAGTCAAAACAGAGAACACCTGAAAAAATGAATGTGTTTCCAGATTTTTATGGTTTGCCCTCAGCTCTAGCATTGGGAATGGCAGTCATGCATCAGGTAGAAGCAAAGGCAGGTAAAATATCCTGAGTACAAGACAGGAATGGGTTTGGTAACTTCATTTGGAATTACAGCAAACCACTCAGAGGGAGCATGATACATCTTTGCAAATGTTAAATATTTTACAGTTCAGAGCATCTTTCTTCTCTATATGCACATGAGCCACAGCTGTGAAATAGTTACATGCCTCGTGTTCAACATTCCCCAACTGGCAAGTTTTTAATTACATTAACATTCACATTTGTTTGCTTTCATGTTATAATAGAACATGTTCCTAAAATTAAGATTAATTTTCATCGTGCCACAGTTCTAAGTTTCACAAGATTTCTTCAGTCATCATTCACAGTACTTGCCAGGAAGTAATAGTGAAAGCAATTCCAGCTGTTGATATGGAAGTCTGGCAGCTGATGAGGAATAATTGCACCATCTTTTGAGAAGAACTATGTAGTGCTAACCCACTGCCTTGATATGTATAACTTTATAAAACTTTTGCTTAAATTTTGAAGTAGCAGTATGATTTCAAAAAACCATAGTGCACATTTTGTTTCTAACTATTGTCTTCAGTCATTAAAATAGCTGTAGGTAGAGAAGTTAAGTTGCTATAAATTGAAAAAAATAATAATTGAAAGTTGTGAGTTCTGAGAACTGTGCTCAGTGGTATAATTTGGGCAGAGGGGGTTCATGATTTACACTGACAATAAAGAAAAGGACTTAAAATACTGTAGCTGCTTTATTAGTGTAGTTATTAATTTATTTTTTTATTATGAATATGAAGAAAGATATATTAGCTCATAAACTTCCTTTCCTAAAGACTGTGCAATAACTGAATGATGAACAAAGACAGTGGTTGCAGTCGGTAGGAACAGGAAAAATGTTGTGCAGAACAGGATAATGAATGCCTTGAATTGAGCAACAACATCAGAGACTGTGTATTGCTCTTGTGGCTTTCAGACTTTCCATGCAACTACTTTCCAGTTTCTCCTTGTGTCTTGCTCAAGATGTATTACAGGCAGCTTAGCATGCTCTTGAATTCCAAGTAACAGCAAAGCAGGCCAGGTAACAGAAAGCTTAACAACTACTACAACAGCTCCATGTGTTGATGGATGATGAGCATCTGAGCTGCTCTTTCAGCCACTGTGAGATCTTTCTAAAATACAGCTTTTGCTGAAATTTATTTTTTTTTAACTTTTTTTTTTTTTTGGTCAAGGAGGAAGTCTAAATGCCCATGGTGTTGTCTTAAACACCCAATCTTTTCATGGTGAGGAGAGGGCTAGTGAGACCATGTTCTGCTAAGGCTTGGATGTGCTGCCAGTGAAAAGTTCACACTTCATTCCAATGACACTGAGGCCTTTTAGCTCCTGCTATAGGGCTTACTTGCCCCAAAGCCAGGCTTAAGCAGATACAGGCTGTCTGTGTGGAGGTATGAAACCCCACGTAGCCCAGGCAACTTTTACCCCAATGAGTTACATAATCCTACGTTACTGCCCTGCACCAGCTTTTGTTCTGAGATGACTGAAAGGTAGTTCAGGTCCTCAATTACCTTGCCCAGATATGCTCCAGGTGAACAGAACAGTGCTGCAGGCAGTTCTACTAGAGCTGTTTGCACATGTTAACCCTGTCCCTTGTCAAGCAGAGGCTCATGATTCCTGTGTTTGCTCTGCATGACCCTTTGCCAGAATTAAACTCCCACAAAGGGTTCATCCTGGGAGTGTAGGTGCAAAGCAGAGACACAGTACAAGAAAGTCAGAAAGAAGAACACCAAGAAAGTAGAAAGACATGTCTGCAGTATGAAGTTGTGTAGTAGAAGGAAGGCAGAAATTGAACATGTTCCTGGATCACTCTTGGGAAGAAGATAGCTTCATTTCCTTGTTATAGAATAATTTAACATCATGCTTCCTAAGTGTAGCTTGGATTTTGCCTGTTGTTCTTTTCTATGTTGGCATGTACACAGGCAAAACCACAAAAACATGGCTGAGTTTCAGACATCAAGCTTAACTGGCTCTCATTTGTTGACATCAGTCAAGGTCAGTGCCTACCTGCTGCTGTTGCATCTCTGCTGCTCTGCTAACACAACTTGTGCCTACCCGGCACCCTCTAGAAAATACAGAAGTGCTCACTGTTCAGAAGAGGTTTGTCCTGCCCTGCAGCGTGTCCCCTGATTTGTGCCACTCCCATTTGAAAGCTTTCAGCGAGATTCTTCTCTGTGTATTTGACTTCCATTGGCTTGCAGACACCAGAGAACTTCTGTCCTTCCAGGCTGACCCCTCAGCAGGCAGTTCAGTTATTGCTCCGCACCAAACAAACCCCTGTCAGAAGGGGTGCCCTGCCCTTGTGTTTTCCTGCCCCTTTACTTGCACTGCTGTGAGGCAGGCACAGAGGCCTGAAACCAGAAGTTGGAAGAGGGAATAAGACATCATCTGCAGAGCAACAGGGACTTGGTTCAGCTAAATCTAACACAGAAATGATACCCTCCGTATTGATGCAACGTTTCATATTGCCCAATAATTAGCAAAATTGGTCCATTTGAGCTATTAGGTTGTTTGCAGGGGGAGGTCACATCCTAACAATATGAAGTTCAGTTTTTGATCTGTCCATTACTGATAATGTGCTGGCTTATGACTATTTCACCAATTATCTTCCATCAAGTGTGCTCTGTTCATGCCTAACCACTGTACCAACGTTTCACGGCTGTCACAGCACTGCAGCCCTTGTTACTGTCAGGGGCTGCTGAGCTTGCTGACATTAATGGACTTCATCGCAACCCTATCTGAAATTCAGCAGTTCCTATGCAAAGGGATTGCCAGGACTGTCTGGATGAGAGCTGACTTTCAAAGCCCACTGCTAGATCAAGATTGTGCTAGGTTTGTGCTGGAAGTATTCTCAGCTGCTGGCTGAAGATCATTATGTGCTGCTTGCAATGAGGAGAGAGATTTATAGGGAAGTTGTATATCTTGAGCATTTGGACAGAGAAGAGAGTGAGACAGTAAAACAGACATTATAAAATCGTATCTTTATTAAGCAATTTATGCATAATTAATTGCTTACTAGAAGAGCAATTAGACTCTTTCAGGTGCCTCTGTCTTTAATTTGCTTGTATCTGGCAATGAAAACATAAAAATTTGGGGAGGGGGAACATGATTGACAGATAGACTTGCATTAAGACTTGTTGGAATAGCATAAATGTTTGATCAAGGCTAGTTTACTTAGGTTAAAAAATTGTAAAACATATGTTGACTTTGTAAAATCAGTCGTAAGCATTGCATGCATGTTGAACACAAAATCTCTGTATCTCAGAAGACCCCTTGAGCCTACAACCACAAACTGGTATAATTTGCCCGTGTGAAAAGGCAGCCAGTACAGTTTGTTTGAGACAGATCTGCCCAGAATCTCTTATGGTTTCTCAGAAATGCACTTATCTCATTCCTGGAGCCTGTTTTGGTGAAATAAATTTACTTTAAAATTATGCTAAGGAAAATGAAGATAAAGTATAAAGTGCTCAGTGTAACAAACTGGGAGAGATGGGTACAGTATATTTTCCAGAAAAAAGTACAATTCAAGTACATACCACAGACAGGTAAGGTCTGAAGATGTATCACAGTGAGTTAAAACTCATATAGATAGATTACAAGCTGTTCATGTACTGCAGAAAACCGTTGTAGATACCTAATCAGTTTCTTTGGAACCCAGTGCATCCAGAAATATTGTTCACTTTTCATATCTACAAATGCCTATACAATGCAGGAACCCACTCTAAGGCAAAGGAAAGGAATTTCCTATTAACCAGTTCCTTTTCATAAGTGATTTGGATGAGTAGAGTGAGTTTTAGTATCTGATCCATTACTGGCAAATAGTTGAGCTCCAGCCTTCAGGATAGTGGAATGTTTCTTAAATCTTCCAGCCCATCCCTGTTTGAAACAACATCAAGGTTTCGATTTTTTACTCTCTTCTTTTTAAAAAATCAGGACAGTTTTCCCTTTGCAAAAGGACCAATACTATATTACAAACAGTAATTGCTTAAGTGAGACATTGATTGTGAATGTAAATGTAAAGACACTGAAACTAATTTGTTCCACTTGATTGTATTGGTCTGTTGGATTTATTATTGATTTACAACATTCCATCTTCATTTCTCTCTTTTCAGTCACTCTAGCACCAAAAGATTCCCCTCCCCATCTATTATGTCATTACCATCCTCCAGAATGGACTCAATGGACAAGCTGTACCCCCAAATTAATGTCTAGTGGCAGATAATAGCAAGGAGTAGTTAGTTAGTAAACCTTATAATTGTGGCTTGGAAAACTGACTGCTGAGCTAAGCCATGTGGCCTGAAGCTATAGAGATACAGATTTCTTTGCTTCCAACACCTGGTGAGCACTGAGCAAGACAACTACAGAAAAGGTCTTTTTTTTGAAAGCTCTCAGTTTATTATGTTGGGGGGATAACAGAAAGACCTTCAAAATTAGAATTTGTTTAGTAGCTTAATTAACTGCAAGAGGGAATAAAATCCTGGATTCATGCTGACTTTGGTGTTCAGTGAGGGTCTGTGGTCTTGGACGGATCAAGAGTGGAAGGTAGCACTATGTTAGTGTCAGATCTAGCAGGATCCTGCCTGGTCCTGCAAAGAGTAGCAAAAGTGATGAGTTAATTCAGGTGAGACCCTTTCTGCTCAGCCATCAGCGAAAGGCCAAAATCATTAACGGAGAGGAATGGCATGGCCAGATGGTATTTCCTGAGTTATAGGGACAGCTTTGGCCAGCATACATCTAACACTGGGACTATGCTGCTCTCAACCCAAACCACAAGGTAGTCTAACCTAGAGGAACAGAAAAAAATGGAGTATGAGACATTTCTATGTTGAATGTCCACCCCAGTTGCAGGGGAGACAAATTAATGGACCCTTCTTGCTTGATAAACTTTTCATTAGCATTTGTCATGAAAGGCATATCCTGCTGGTTAGGTTTTTGCTAGTGTTGATGCAAAAACTTATTTTACCTTTGTCAGACAGTAAATAGGATGATAGGATTTTTCCATGCTGCAAGGATGCCTCAGACTAACTTGCTTGCATTTACTTGTTTGGAGACAGGAGGGACACAACCTTTGCTGACATAGCCTGGCCATTTTCAGAATTGAGACAGAAATTCTGGATACTTTTCTCTGAAAAGCTCCGTCATGTTACTAATCATGGACCAGCTTAGTCCTGTTCACTGTGTATAGAAGACTTTTTCATAACTAATCTACATAGGAGTTGAGAAAAACCCCTTCTGACAGGATGGTTAGTGGGAGAACCACCCCTGAATGGGACATTCTAGCAATGATGTCATATAAGGCTTTGGATTAGAAGGTGACCTTGTGCCGTTCAGCATGACTTCACTTCTTGGCTAAAGCTCCAGCTTCACTTCACTCTTTGAATAATGCTAAGCTGTAATGACTGGTGTCTGGCTTTTTCCTCTCACAGTGTTGCTGTTGCTGACTGTATGTCCCGAAGACAAGTTTCCTTCCTGCCTCACTTTACTGCATTGCACTTAGCAAGGGTATTTTTTAGAGTCTGGGGTTGGCTCAACACCTTTCCTAGAAACTACAGGAGGGCCACTCAAGAAGGAACTGGTGGCAAAAGTTCTGTTGATGTTCTAGGCAGAATTGTTGTAGAGCACATCTCCCATTGAGATGCCTTTGTAGTCTTTGTGCAATGAGGGAGAAAAAGATAACTTCTTTGTCTCCCTAGGTAATGACAAATTTTAGGTAATACAGCACTCATGAGGAGGGGCAGAGGTTTGATTCTTTTACTTTGGTATGAATTTCCAAGCTAAATGTGCTTTGGTTGGAGTAAGATTCACCTTTTTCTTTTTTTTTAAAGGAGGTTGACACCTCTTCACACCAACCAGGTTATATCTGAATTCTGTGGTTCTGAGGTTTTGTGCCACCAAAGTTATGAGTTATTAGAGAGCATCTGTTGTTCATTTAATTGCTGGCTCAGTGCTAAACTGTGACAGAAGTGTATAATCAGATTGCTGAAGATCACAACCTGCTGGAAAAGGCAGCCTGTCATGTAGGAAGGTCAGGGAAATGGAGAGGAGCATTGAGAAATTTACACAGTGAAGGAATTCAACTCCTAAATCTCGGTTACCTCAGAAAATTATACCATACCCCACTGATTAAAAACAGAATACACAGAGCAGAGGGTACAGTTTGCTGCAAAATCCACTGTCAGCAGAGTTACCCTTAAGACTGTATTTTCCTAATTTCTGAGATAATTGCAAAACTAAAAGTGTCTATTTTTAATATATCTCTTCCCACCAAAGAAATCCCTTAAGAATAGGAAGTAACACCTGTTTATATAGATTAAATTAGTGCTGGTTGTAGTAATACTACCTGCCAAACTGCTACATAAAGCTTGCTGGAGTCTCACAAATTGACATCTATTTGTAACTTAGTGGCCTCTGAAGGTCTATGAAGTGACACACAGCATGATGGCAGGAGTACCAAAATGTCCTCAAATTTTTTGGTATGAGAGACAGAAAAGGCAGTAAATGTTTCTCCGCTTTCTATGATTTATAACATATCAGACAATACAACAAGATTTTTATTATGAAGAGTTGATTGTTGGCAAATCAAATTCTATTATGCTGTACTGGACACCAGTATCTGTAAGAAACTGTGGAAAAATATCCTGGATAAAGGAATGCAAATGGGTGTGCAAAAACAAAACAGAAAAATGTGGCACATAGAAACAAGACAAAACACATACAGCAGTAATTTCAAGGAATTTGCTGGTTTTCCAGAACTCAAAAAAGAGAATGTCCTGCCACCTGTATGGCCTCAGCCATACACCTCTGTGGGTCACACTGAAAGCTTGAGGTCTGAAATCAGGCACTGAATGCATCTGGTCTTTATATTGCACGTTACTTTTTGCCAGTTTTTAACAAAACAACTTCCATGATTTCACTGTGCATCTGCTGCTATCATGGGGCTAGGATGCATGCTGGAGGGAAGCTTAAGGTGGTAACATGCCCAGCCATCTGCCAAGAGTTAATGCAGGCCAGTGAAGGCAGCCGTATGGGCAGCATCTCTGCTCCTCACCCACTGCAGTTTGTTGCTCAAAATCTATGAGCAAGCTGAAATCAGCTGTGGTTTATGTAATTTTTGGGTTTCAAGCTTCTGGGGCTCTGGAAAGACACACTGTCTCTGCCACTGGGGCAGTGATGCCTGGTAGAGTCACCAGCTTATGTGCCTATAAGCCTTGAAATCACAGCCACCTCAATCTCCTGAGACTGCAAGGCAAAGCCCCAGTTTGTACAACACAGGTGCTGGCCCAAGACCCACAGAGATCTGTAGGAGTGAATGATGTACTGAGACAGGGGACAGGGCATGAGAAAAGCATCCCAAGGTACTGTAACCATGTTGGAAACCAAAAGCCCCAGGGCAGGGACAGATGGGGAGACATACACATTGTCCTTGCTAGCTGAGTGGATGTGCTGGTGTTGCCAGTGAAGTCTGGCCAGCAAAGCCATGCCCAGAGGAAGCAAGCAGACATGGCACAGGTCATCTGGCCAAGCAAAACGTGCTATGCTGCTCCAGGAAGGATGCTGCAATCCTCCAGCAACATATGTTCATGCTCAGTATATTTTGCTGATTTGTTCTATGCTATGCTATAAAAGTAGTGCTGCAATCCATAAGTAGCAGTGTATTACCATACAGATAACCTCTGACAGATGCTGGCATAGCAACAAAGCGGGAGGCAGGATACTGCTACAGCTGCAGCAGGGAAAGGAGGCAGAAAAGAGAGAGACTGTGCTGAAGTCAGTTTTCTTTTCCACTAGGGTGTTAGGGAGGTAATCTCTGCCAGGAAGCTATAAGGGGGAAATCCTCTAGGCAGCCACAGCCCTCCCGGTAAATCTGCCTGTGCTGCTTTACCCTATATTTCTCCACATCCACAAACTGATCTGAAAGGCAGCATTTGGGAAACAGCTTGTGGTCATGTGGGATTAAAAGAAACAGTGGGTCATGCACTCATGCATGCCAATGGCAGAGGAAAGGGTGCATATATGCTCTGAACTGAATGTTTCCTCTTCATACTGGGGAAAATAAAGAAAGGAGTAAGCTCTCCTGGGTTGCAAAGTGTGGCAGTTCTGTAAGGAGGAAGTCTCCAGAGATGGTGCTTGAACACTTCCCAGAGCCACTTTCCTAACAGAGGAAAATAGCCCTCACAGCATCTAAGGACAGGGAGGAAAATCTCACGAAACATACACTGTGGCCCCTTGATCTCTGGACATTGTGCTTTTCCAAAGCCAGGTTGTAGTGTGACATTTGGGTGTCTAGATCACTTTGGTCACACCCTTGCTGATGAGCAAGGTCTCTGTGAAGCTTCAGACCAATTTGCCTCAGACCGGTGGGATGGCCAAAAGTCCTCTCAGTTTGAGGTTACTGATCCGTGAGCTGTTCTTTCTGTCTTTCAATCAGCAGCACTGAAATGCAGCTTCTTTTCTCATAGGGGCTTCAAAGGGAGATTGGCAACCTGAGATGTACAGTAGCAAGCTGCCTTAGCATCAACTCCTCTTTTCTATTTTCTGAAGAGGAGAGCTGGTTTGAGTTAGCTTATGGCCTGTGTTTCTGGAGCAGAGACTACCTTCAGCTCTGTCACTTTGACATCATGCTTTTCTCTTCTGTGAGACATTTGCCAGCAACAAACAGCCTAGTGTTCCCTCTGCTTGAAGCAGGTACAAGCCCAAATGAGACTCATTTAATGATTCTAGGTACATCTTAAAACATTGACAGTTTTAGAGAGAAAAATCAGTTTGTAGTTGCTGTTATGGAGACAGGTGAATCTGTAGCTGAATTATTTTTTGCTCTACAGAACCTCACAATTTCTTACAGCAGGAAAACTGCTTCCAGAATGTGGACTGAGGGCAGGCAGCTCAGATTAACTAGGCTATCTTTGCCCTGGAAGCAAATGAACAGTGGTAGTTCATCTGCAGCTGCTGTGGTGGAAACAAAGAACCATTTAATTACTTGCAGAGCTTTTGCATATATGTTTTGTCCTTGTCCCTAGCTCTCATTTAGAGTCAGACCTCCTTGTGTTGCTGCAACTATTAATTGGGAACTGAAATTAAGCCTGCAACCAATTTTAAAATAATTTTGTGCTGCCGAAAAGCCCCAAAGATCAGAAGCAACAGGACAAAAAGTGAGCTTTGCAGCTCTTAATTCACAAGAACCTCTTTGCCTTGGAGAAAAGACCTATGTGAGTAGCCTTCCTACACCAATGAGTTAAGAACATCTATTCTAACCTGATTGAGGAGCTGCAAGTCACCTACAATCAGCTAATTTTGCACCAGTCAAGTCAGCCAATGCCTTAGGCACTTACCAGGGGCTACAGGGTAGAAACTCCATCTGCTGTCTAGAACACTGTCATGTTATCTTATTAAAAACCCCTGAGCTGAGCAGGAGTTGCTCACTGGTTTTGCTTGGTTTTGTACATTGGTTTTGTTTTGCCGTTACTGCATAAAATGTAATAGCAGTCCTGAAAGTCCTCATTAATCAGAGGCAGCTTCTCAGCTGAATGCCCTCAGTGACACTACAGACTTTTGCATCTTCTCTGATTTGGTTCATCTTAATCTCTTTTCCAGCAAGTTGGCAGAGGTTCACTTCCATAGGGAGCTGCACCCTCCCAATTAAGTTGCTGTTGTTGGAAACTAACAGGCTGGGCAATGATGTAATAGAGAGCAGCCCTGCAGAGAGGGACTTGGGGGTACTAGTGGACAGAAAGTTGGACACAAGAAAGCAATGTGCACTCGCAGGCCAGAGGGCCAAACACATCCTGGGCTGCATCAAAAAAAGCGTGGCCAGAAGGGAGAGGAAGGTGGTTCTGCCCCTCTACTTCGCTTTCATAAGACCCCACTTGGAGTACTGTGTCCAGTTCTGGAGTCCTCAACACAACAGGGACATGCACCTGTTGGAACGAGTCCAGAGAGGGTCCACAAAAATTATCAAAGGGCTGGAGCACCTTTCCTACAAAGACAGGCTGAGAGAGTTGGGGCTGTCCATCCTGGAGAGGAGAAGGCTCCAGGGAGACCTTATAGCGGCCTTCCTGTGCCTAAAGGAGGCTACAGGAAAGCTGAGGAGGGACTGTTCACAAGGGTGTGTGCTTTTAAACTAGAGCAGGGTAGATGTAGGCTGGACAGAAGTTCTTTCCAATGGAAGAGGTGAAGCACTGGAACAGGTTGCCTAGAGAAGCAGTGGAGGCCCCATCCATGGAAACATTCAAGGTCAGGCTTGATGAGACTCTGAGCAGTCTGATCTAGTTAAAAAGATCCATGTGCACTGAATGGGGGGATGGACTATTTGAGCTTTAAAGGTCCCTTCCAAGCCCACACATTCTATGATTCTATGAAGGTCTAGGGGCATGGTGAGGGACAGTGCAACAAACAGCTGCCACCGCTGGTGGCAACAGATGCTGGTTTCTGTGCTGTGCCCTATCCCATCAGATCATGTCCAGAAGACTCAGGCACTGATGACTGGAGGCAGCTGATCCCTTCCCATGGGCAGAAGCACCCTCAGCTCTCAGATTTGACTAAGTTTCAGCAGAAACAAAATGTGTGATCACAGCTCAGCTGAGAGAGGAGCACCTTGTGGAGCAATGCCCACTGCATGAGCAATTTTTTGAGTCGGAGTAGACCCAGGTACCTTCAAGGCAGTGACAGCCAGGGTGTCAGAGGTTTAGTTTTGTCTGTAGCTGGAGTTTAAGTGCTGAAGCCTTTGCTGGTTTTCATTTGTTGGATAAAATGAAAATCCAGTCCCTGTTCCCTTTCGGGTAAGTGTGCATCAAAGCACTACTTTGTGACTAGTCAGACCTTTGTGTGAAACGCATCCACAAAATATAATTCAGTGGTAAACTGTGTGTGCTTAGGAGCTAAAGTGGTGAAAATGCCAGATAGGCATAGCTTAAAATGAGCTATGCTCCCTCAGTAGTTGCTGTCTGCAACTAATCAGGTACTCTTCATTTGCTGTTACAAGATTTTCCTGGTTTAATTTTCTCTTTGCTGTTGAAACCTATTAAAAGAAAATGATGGAGAAAGCTATGAGAACTTATAGGTATAATGTTCAGTTCTTTCCATAATCACAAGAAAATAAAGTCCAACGGATCATGTAATAAAAAAATGAAGAAAATCTGAGCATTGTTTCCAGCAGTATTTGCTTAATGAATATTAACAGAGTTGACAACAATATTTCTTGTTGCTGGTACTTCATAATGTGATGGGGACTGCATTATGCACAATGTAATTCTGGTGTAGCTTTTTTAATACACTTTTAATGAAGAAATTTAGATCTCATGGTTTTAAATGAGTGCACTTTTCACTTGCAGATAGAAAGAAAAGGGAGGGAACAACTGGGGGAAGGGAGGAAAGGAGCATCTTCTATCAGAGAATGATGAGCTTAAAGGGACCTTTTATGAAATGGGACATTTGAGGCTTCCATGTCTTTTTCCACTAGCCACACAGTCTAACCAACACAGTTCCAAAAGAAAAGACCTTCTAGTTTGAAATCTAGTTTCAAACACTTCTCAGTGAGAACGTGTCCAGCTGCTGTTGCTTTTTGAAATATGCTTTTTGAAAGATGCTTTTTCAGATCTTTTCAAAACCATGTTGTCCATTGGTTATATTCCTGCAGACTCAGGGCTCTTCTGTGAATGCAGAGACCCAGGGACATCTAAATGCATAAGGTAGTTGCTTCTGATTTATTCCCTTGGGCTAAAGTAAGTAGGAAACGGAAGAAAAAATGTTTGCTGGATTTTTTAAATAAGTTTCAAAAGGGATTTTAGTTATAAATTATATTTTGAATATATATTAAAAAATCTAGACCAAACACTGGTCTTTTTTAGTAGCTTCTTTGTCATTGCTGTGAGTTTTACCAACAAGAGGTAGATACACAAAAGTGGAAAATTCATACTACATTGCCCTCTCTGTTGGAACTGTTGTCTTCCATTATATAAATAACTGAAATTAAGTGTTGAAAGACTGGGTGGGTAGGAAAGGCCATCTTTTTCTTTTAATGTAATCTATTATCCTTTAGTTCCTGTAACACATAAAAATTATGTAGGTTAAGATCCTTTCCGAATCTTTTCCCAGAAGTATCAATGAGAAGTTGCTTTTTTGTGTCTTGGTCACCCCATCTGTGGAATAAAGCAGAAGTCTGCTGCAACTCATATTCTGTAATATCTTATGCTAATTAATCCCAACCCCAAACAAAGCAAAGAAGAGAGAAGCAATGAATTAAAATAATAAAATTAATGTTTATGCAAATAGGAAAGAATATTCACCAGTGGTTGGCAGGGCTAGCAGACAGCTCATTTTTTCTCCTCCCTGTAACTCCTTTTGCTTCCCTGTTTTATTAATCTTCTCATTTCTTCAGGAATCCTGGACTTAAGAGCAAAGCACAAATACAGCTGTTTAACTGCATTGACTGCATGCAAGGTCACATGGAGATGCTTCATTATGGCATGGTACATGCTTATCTCAGACAGAAAACTCCTAGCCAGAAGGATGTTTTGATATAAGTAACTGTGTGTTATGATCAACCCCAACTATTTTTGCAAGTCTTCCCTGGGAACTAAAAGTGAAATATCTGTATTTACTATGTTGGTTCCTTTTCTCTTTTATAGACCCAAGTGACTCTGTAGGTGTATTCACAAAGGGACACACTTAAACAGACAACACAAGCCTAGGAGACCAAGCTGGTGTTCCCAAACCTCAAGGAGACTCCTCAACACCCTGCCTTCAGGGTAATCCTATTCTGATCTCTTCCTTCCTTCCTTCTTCCACACTTCATGGAAGGATTTGAGGGTGTTTAGGTAGCTACTGAACACTCAGGCAATAAAATATAACTAAAAAAGCTTTCTACACTTAGATTGTTATGGATTTAGCCATCATTCCATTTCTTCTTGCAAATCTATCCAAGGCACTGCATCTGCAACTTTGTGTGATGTATCTCTCCTGGACAAAGCGAGTGGTGACAGCCTGTGTGGATGAAGGGCCACCTATTTTAAAGATGGAGGAAACCTGGGTAGCAGAGTTTTAAATAACATAATTCACAGCAGAAGGGCTTTATGATTTAAATTCTGAGTGCTTCCATTCAAATCAGACAATCCAAGGAAAAAAATCTAGGAAGTGTTTCATGAAATTGTACAGCCAGGACACACCCCAAGAGGAAAGTCCCTTCCCTAAAGAACTGAATGCAGAAACAGTGTCCTTTGCACGTATGCGGGTGGTGCATAGTGCTTGAGGTCCTGATCACAGTTGCTGACACTGCAGTATAGTGCTTGAAAAATAATAGGAGCATGTCTCAGTTGCATAGCTCTGCTCTGTCCTGATGTGCAACAGCCATTCTAGCTGATGGAAGTGCCAATGCACAGTGAATTGAAGAAGAGATTGGGACAGAAGAGATCTTTGCCTTGCAATTTTGGGGAACCCAGCAAACCCTGCTTCTCCTATCCTGCAAATGACAGCTGTTTTCAAATGTAATAGACTTAAAATGTCAGGTGTAATCAAGGCTGAGACTGTGAATGCAAATGAACTGTTTTGATAAGTGCAATCTAAATACCAAAGCTAAATTACAACTTCTCTGTCACTGCCATATTGCTGTGTGAGGAGAAAGCAGCACTAAATCCTGGGAGGTGAGCAGAGGATGCATATCTTCTCACTGCAGTCAGAGTAGAGGCATCTTTTGAAACCTGGCAAGGCAAAGGAGTACCATTAGGTATGGTTATCCAAGAAATGAGGGAAAGCTCTGATGAAAGTGCATGGCAGTTGAACTGAAAAGAAAAAAAGAAAGAAAGAAATCAATTTTCTGATGTTTTCTTTAATTACAAAATATTGTGTATCATGCCTTCCCTAGATGGAAGACACTTTTCATCTGAATGAGAAATAAGTGGTCTCAGATTCTGCAAGAGCAGACATAATACAGAAGCAGTCTGTCTGGTCCTTCTGCATGACATGTCCCAGCTATTCCCCAGAACCTGCCTGTTTCTTTTTTGCATCACTGAATTACTCAGGCTGTCTTCTGGAGACTGCCTTCTCCGCTGCTACCACTTTGAAACAACTACTAATACTTTATTTTACTTTAGAAAGACAGTTTTTCTTAAACGCAGAGATGGAGGCTTCTAAATTATTCAAACACTCTATGCAAATAGTAACTAATTTTTGCAGTGCCCTGGTGAGGTATGTAATTATATGTTATACTTTCTGACAGGCAGAGACATTAAGTTTGAATCATTGACTCTAGCCCAGAGGAGAACTTTGAACTAATTTTTTTTTTTTCCTGGGCTTAGGTGAAATTTGGGATAAAGCTCTAGTTTGATCACGATGCAATTTTTTGTTTTATATTTTTGTCTCATCAAGAAACTAGACTTGGAAGAATATCCTTCAGCTGAGCTGCTAGAATATGTTCATAAATGATTCACTCGGACCTTTCACAGTCAAAAATGACACTGGGAGCACCATGGAAATAATTGTTTGAGGGCAAATGAGTTACGTGGGTTTCATTGCGAGTAAAGACAAAATTCAATTCTGTTACTCACCCAAGTGTTATCCTCCTTGTCTAAAATGTTATTGTTACATCCTCTGTAAGTAATCTGGCTGGATCAGTCCAGCTATCCTGGTTTAGGGTCTGTAGATGAGGCAGCATGGTTTGAGTGTGTCAGAACTGTGTAGACCTGGAGCAATCAGCACCCATGTTAGGTTCAGGTCCTCACTAACTCAAAACTGGCTTGTGGTCTGAATCAGGTTTTGTATCTGTTCCAAAATCTGCCACCTACAACAGTTCAATTATCTTGTGAATGACTCACTGAGTTCTTGTGTCAGTGAGCTCCCATTCTAAGTAAGAGAACAAAAACCTGAACTCTTTCCTTGCATGGCTTTCCTGTTCCCTATCTTCTCTCTGCCATTCCTTAACTTACTTCTCTTAGATCTATCCCCACTTGTTTGTGTCCTTGCTAACTTTCCACACTCATCACATTTGCATGCTCACCATCACCCTGAACGTGTTCTGCATTATTTAAGGGTGACAAGAATTGTGCATGGTGCCCCAGGGGCAGCAACTCAGGGGCTAGACAGCAGTGCTATGAAAAAGCACCATGTCTTCTCCATCATGACATCTCGCTAAACAGCTGATCTTTAGTCCATAGGTGGGGTGGGCTTTTACTGGAGATGTCAAAATGTACTTGCTCATGATGGCCACCAGCCATCCTCTTTGACCTCTGAGAACCCTGGAATAGCTATCTTCATCCCTGAGTACATCCTACTCTGACAACTCTGACACTTACCACTACAGGCATCATCTTTAGCTTCAGAAGAAAGCAAGAATCACAAATTAAGCAATTTGAGAAAAGCCACTCAAAGTCTACTATGACAAATGAGAATCAAACTGAGAACTGTGATATCCTCCTGCTTTTCTGATATGCTCTTCACTAAGCCACTGAGTAGCTACACTATAGTTCTACTTGTTTATTGTAAATACAGTGTTTAGAAAGCTGAAATCAATTCTTCTAGTGATGAATGCATGTGTGTACAAGGAGTCACGACACGTATCTCCTTAGACTTTTTTTTCACATTAGCACACATAGAAAACTGCCATCTGCTAACTGGACAGGTACAGAACCATGACTTTTGCTACAACATAGCTAGGGTTTATGTTCGGAGCCAGTGTACAGAGAAATGTGCTCTTGCTATAGTGCCCTTCATCCTAGATCTCTAATATGAAGGAAGGAGACTTCCACTCCAGTATGGCAAGGCTTTCCCCCCTGTTATAAAAATACAAACACAAGTACCGTTTAAGATGACAGTCTTGTCAAATGGTTCTAAGCCATCCTTTTTTGGTTTTCAGTTCCCATTGACAAAATGGGATCAAGGATCTGGCTGTAACATAGCAACCAACAAGTTAATACAACTAAATATTCATTTTCAAATTCAGCAGGTCATGTGGGTCATTATAATCATCCAGGGCTTTAGGAGCACATTGAAGAGAGGACGTTAGGAGAGGTCTCACACAGGACAACTGAACTCATTCATCTGGTTTGGTTGGAAGCTCCACAACACATTTGCTGATTTAACAAACACTTTGCTCCTGCTGGCTGGGTTCACTGTTCAGCACAGGTGCTATTTACCTCTCAAATGTGTGATAACTACCAATCAGACTCAGGGAGAGGCACATTCTTCTATAATAGATCAGTGTCTAAATGTGTCAGCAACTCATTTTACCTCTGCATACTTGAGTCTGGTCATGCTAACACTGAAAACAAAGGTTCAGTTACTAGATTTAGAGGACTTAGCTAAGACAAGTAAGAGCGTATCAATCAAGCACAACTTTGCCACTGCAGCCAAGGACTCATTAGCTGTTGGACGGTGTTTGTCCTCAATACTGCAGGTTTTCTTCCAGTGATGGGTTTACCCACCTGGTTTCCAAATGCATTCTCTCACATGTGCTGCCAATATCTGAGCACCTCTGTGAGTGTGCACTTGCTACAAGATCTTTCTCTGGACCTATGTCCCAGAGCCACATATGGAACTGGGAGCATCATCTGTAAGCAAGGATCACAGAGCTCTCCTTTTCAATACAATCAATTTTCATCCTGGCTAGAGGATAAATAGAAAACAGTACATAAAATCACTGTGATTTATGAGTAAAATATCTTAAGCATTATGAAAAAGATAGAAATCTCATTCAAAACACATCTGTAGAAAAGATAATTATGCTATGCAGGTTTGATAAGCCCAGAGTCATGCAGTGGTACACCAGCTCAATGTGGTATTCTTGTGGCTTTAGCTATTTGCATAGATCTAACTTGGCTCAGGCCAGAAAACTGAGGAATTTTGCTTTGTTTAAAAAATTGGGAGTCTGAAACTTTCACCTCTGAACAGAGTGAAAAGAAAACTGTTTTGCTTAGAGAAGAGTCTATAGGCAAAAGGGTATGAGCATCTCCACCTGAGTACAAACAATAACCTGAAAATTACTCTATGGACAAAACTCAGCTGAATGTGATGATGCCATAAATAAGTCTGGCTGTGATCCCGACAAGACACATACTTATCAAGAAATACCTTTCTCTCCCCAAAAGAACTACCCTATTTTATATAATTAACTAAATACTTATCAGTCTAAAAAGAGATCTAAGGATTTCAGCTTGGGTCTCAGGAGAATGCTTTAATCCATGAGTACTGTTTGATATGAATCTCAGCCTCTTTCACCCCCAACAATCTCTTCCAGCCTTAGTAAGCCTTCCAGATCAATATAATGAGTAAAATGAAGATTTCCATAGAAAGTTGCTCTTTCACCTACTGGAGAGGAATTCTTGGGAAAGACAAAATAACTCCAAAACAGTATTACTTCATTACTACATGAGAATGTCATCTATTTTGGTGGCCTATTTTCATAAATATACTTGGGTAGACCACAAAAGAACCAACAGTTTTTTTCCCAATTGCTTTTTCTGATTCTGCTTAGATTTTATACACAGGGGGTGGCTGAGAAATTTCTTGTGTTGTATTTCCGCTCTGCAGAGATTTGTTTTTTCCAACTCTGAGCTGCTTATGAAAGGACCTGAGCAACCAAACCTGGAAAAGGCTAAAATGCTGCCCCTACAAAAGAAAAATCTTCTACTAACACAAACCAGTTCTAAACATCACAAAATCTCTCAAAAGAAGTGTATAGTGTCCTGATTAGTCCATTTGACTTAGCATGGCATTGGGAATGGATGACCAGAAAACAGAGTCCCATCACCCTGTCATGAGTGGCACTACTGTTTTATGAGCTCTGTTTTACAGTGGCTTTGTATCATCTTCCAAACACTGCACAGGATGCTTTCCAGCAAGCAAACAAAAGTCAGACCTACATAAATGAGATTATGATCTTGGGGTGGTCTTTGTCAATAAACTGTAGGATTCACAAAAAAAAAAAAATTACTTCCAGATATCATCACAAAGCCATAGATTTTTTCCTCCTAATAACATTCCTAATTGTGCTCGAAAGAAGGATGCAAAATCAGGTGGATGAGGTTAACAGGGTTAATAACGGTGGGTACAAAGAATAAGAGGCAGCAGAAAGGAGGAAGGAAAGTAACTGTGAGAAAGAATAGAATTGTTTGAGAAATCGAAGGAAGAATAGTAAAAGTAGTAAAGAACTGCAGAAATGCAGAAAGTAGGCTTTGGAGTAATCTCTAAAATCCTCTTTGTCTAAAGCAGATAAAGTGCTCGGAGAAGGTATTTCACAATATCTCTGCAAGTCCTTGGTCTCAGATCTTAGGAGCAGAAGGAAGGTATGTTCCCCACATATAAAATTAATTTAGAGAAGTGAATAAGGAACAAACATTTGGCTATGTGTAAGGACTGCTCATGTAGGCACCAAAATAAATTAAACTAGACCATTTACCACATTTGCAAGAACAGAAGGTAGGATTACTTCGCATATAGAGTCAAGGCTCAGAAGTTACAACTCCACAGCTGTGGCAAATTATGCAGAATTAGAATGTGCTTGTAGGAAAAATATTAACAATTACCAGCTCTTTCAAAGTCTTCTCTCTCCCCTTCTTTTTCATTAATGTTTCTTAATTAGACTATTTTCAAATGTGGTCACTAGTTAATGAGAACCTTCAAAAGAAAACAGGGCTAAATTGATGAAGATTGTAAAAAAATGTCCAATTTATTTTTTATTCCTTTTAGTTCTTTGTGCCAAACAAATGGATATTTTCCCTACTTATTTTAGAAAAGTTAGTTGTCTCAGAATGAGTATCTGCAGACAAACAAGAAGACAGACTTTCATATAAATGCACTCGCACCCAGCCAAGATTCTGTTCTCAGCTACTCAGCATGGGCATATTAGTTCAGGATCATCAAAAGCAAATCTTACCATAGCAAGAGTTTATAACAGAGTTGTAAGTATTAATCACTTGTCCCTTTAAGCACTTTCCCAATTTTGCAAATGCAGAGCTACAAATCCATTTACAGTGCTCTTACTGCCCGTATATGAATGACTTAAACTTCTTTAAGCAGGTGTGGATTGGAGCTTTACTGACTAAAGCACACAGAGCAGTGAAGGGAAGCTTTTTTTTTCCCCTGGAGACATTTTGATTGAAGGAAGCCCAAGAGGTATAATGCTGAGGGGCACAGAATAGGCACAGTTCCTGTCATGGGAGTACATCCTAAAGCAAATGGATTTACAAGAATTTGAGGGGGAGGAGAGGAGAAAAAAAGGTAAGGTACGTGGCAGGAATTAAACTCCCAGGAGGGTGCTGCCAATGTAAAGGGCAGCAGGGAAGAGTGGGGCATCATTGAGAAGCTGGAAAAGACTGGAACAAACACGGTAGAAAACATGATAAGGACAGAAACTTAATTGAACGCTTTGAAGTTACATTTAAAGTTAGATAGAAAATGGGAAACTAGTTTGTGAGCCTAAAATTACCTACAAAATGAAATGGAAAAGTCAGTGATGGAAAAGGAAAGGAATCCTTGATGCAGCAAAAATGTCTCAGGGATAAAGAAGAGAAGCCAGCAGAAAAAAATTTCAGGTTACAAAAATGCAGGTTCATCCATGTTTCTCTGGATATATGCTTTTCTTTCCTCTTCCTAAAAGCTCTGTCTAGGTGTGGAGGGCTCTGACAGCTAAACAGTTTAACATTTCTGGACTCCCCTCAGCTTGACCACAGGTGCCACGATCCCCAAGGATCCAGACACTGCAAAAAGGCCAAGTTGGTGGTACCACATAAGAAGTTGATGCTAGATCCTCTGCTACCAAACCTTGCCACATAAACATAAGAGTGACTTGCATGGATCCCATGCACCCTGTGTGATGGATGTGACAATCCCAGAAAACCACACCTGGAAGCAGTGTGCCAGCATGTAGCAGCTCCACAGTACTTGTGTTGTATCAGAGAGGTCCTAAGAGTAGTCAGGTTGGCTTGCAGCTTGGAAAACCAACTCTCTCCTGAGGTGCATCAAAAGAAGCGTGATCAGCAGGTCAAGGGAGGTGATTCTGCCCCTCTACTGCAGTCTCATGAACCTCACCTGGACTACTGTGTCCAGTTCTGGAGCCTACAACACAGGAAGGACATGGAGCTATTGGAGCAAGTCCAGAGGAGGGCTGTGAATATGACCACATGGCTGGAGCACCTCTCCTGTGAAGACAGGCTGAGAGAGTTGAGATTGATGAGCCTGGAGATGAGAAGGCTCCCAGAAGAACTTACAGTGGCCTTCCACTACCTGAAGGATCCTGCGGTAAAGCTGGGGAGGGGCTTTTTGCAAGTGCACATAGTGATAGGATGAGGAGTATTGGTTTTTAACTCAAAGAGGGTAAATTTAGGTTGGACCTTAGGAAGAAATCCTTAAGTGTGAGGGTTGTGAGACAGTGTCACAGAGAACAGGTTGCCCAGAGAAGCTGTGCATGTCCCCTCCCTGGAAGCATTCAAGGCCAGGCTGGATGGACCCTGACATTACTGCCATTATAACAGCTGCATAAAACGCAAAGAGGGTGCAAGTGTCTCAGTGTCTGCCCTGAGCGGTGGGGAACAATGATTAGGATCCTTTGGGGAATGTCAAATTTTGTCTCATTAGCTTGGCTTTCAGGGCAGGCAGGTCAGGTATGAGAAACTGTGGTGGCAAAATACAGGAAGGGCAAAAGACACAGCATGTCACTTTTCAGAGGGATTGTTAGTCATAAGGTAAGATGAATATCATCTGTCAACTTGACACTTTTCTATGCTTTCCTACATATATATGCATATATATGTGTATACATAAATATACAGGCAATCTCTCAAATGCTTAATTCAACAATTTTTTAGAAAGCTTCTTCCCTGGTACTTTGCATGTTTTATTCCCAAGACAAGACAAAAGAGGTGGAAACAAAACTGTTCTCAATACAAATCAGATCAGCCCCTTCAGTTTCTTTGTTATGATAATTGGTAATTACAAGGGAAAAAAAATAAATTAAAAAAAGTAAGATGAAGATTGCTCCAAGTGTCTTCCCTACATATGATCTGCCAGCAGCCCACCTTTGTATGACATCTATACTGGAAGTTAGAACAGGTCACATGAACTCTCTGAGCAGCCACGAGTCCTGGGTCTCTGCTCCCCCTTTCCCCAGCACCTGGGAACAATGACAGCAGCACTGAGACCCAAGACTGCTGGGATTCAGTGGAAGGCAGTTCCTTGACTGTTTATGTTTTCCCCACTGTTCATCTCAATCGACTTGAAATGTGCGACAGCATGTTTAAGCACAGTGAAACCATCAAGAAAGCTTTTGGCCAAAATCAAAAGCTTAAAGAGGGTTAGCCCCTCTCAGGGAAGACCTAGAGGCTGGTCAGAGAGGTTGTGGAGTCTCCTTCTCTGGAGACATTCAAAGCCTGACTGGACATGTTCCTTTGTGATGTACTGTAGGTGATCCTGCTCTAGGAGTGGGGTTGGACTAGATAATCTTCAGAGGTCCCTTCCAACCCCAATCACTGTGATTCTGTGAAGGCTCACTGCCTGGGCATCCTCTGATGGTGCCAGACAGATCCTTAAGCCCATAAGGATGGGAGTGGCTGCATGCAGCTGGTGTAGGGCCCTGCATACCTGCTGCCATGAACAGGGCCTTCAGAGCACTCAAAAAATCCTACCCAGCCTCGTGCCCAACCACCATGCTTCAGCAGGGTGCTCCCCAAGTGACCCCTATCCTCCACTGTCACCCTCTCTGAATCTCCCTGAGAGCTACTTAATCTCTTGCAGACACATTTCTCAGCAGCCTTAGGTTATGGTGCATGCACTACCTAATTCAGAGCTGGATTGTGTGTACCCAGTCTCTATCTTCATCCCAGCTTGAACCCTTGGCTGCAGTTACGAGGTTCACCGCTGGCTTCCCATCCCTGCTGCTGACACTCCCCAGCCCGCGGGCGAGCAGCAAGCTTTGCTCCCAGCAATGTGGGGGAACTGCTCTGACCAGTGCCCAGGGGGGTGGCAGCGAGGAGGGCAAGGGGAAATGGCTAAGATCTGACCAAGGGCTGATAGAACTATTTCCCCATCTGCTTAATTATCTGGTTGCCTTCCTGACTACGTACCCTTGCCTAAACGTGTGCACACGTGCGTGTCTGCACACAAACACGGACACTTCAAGTTCAGCTCAGAGGGCTGCTATTGAAACCTTGGATATTTATTTTTTTTTCCTGAAGTAAACAGGTGATCCATAACAGAGAGGTTAGGTTTGGATAAATTAGATGTAAGCCTGACATGAGGCAGTTTTCAGAACAGAACCAAACATTTTGAATATGGTCCTAGAAAAAGGGAAAATATTCCTATATCAGAAAATTATTTGCTAACACTGCTCACTAGTAGTTGCAGTCTGATCCAAGGATAGCCTTGCCTCTTTGTTTCCTTCTGAATGCTTTGGGAGCTTGCTTTCTATCTTGACAAAATACATGTGCTTATGTATGACCATTTTATACTGTTGTGTTCTTGGGTTTTTCTGTCAGTTATTTAAAAAAACCCAAACAAACAACAAAAAAACCCCAACAATAACTTGAAGCAAATTTCCTGATGAATTTGAGTGCTTGACACTGTGTATAGGTGTGCTGAAATAAGAATGCAGGCTCTCAGAAAATGTAAAAGATAAATTCCTGCACACTTTATGATACTGCACAAACAAATCTGCCAACAGGCAATAAATGAATAATGTCGGTGACTACTGAGCCTTAAACAAATATATTTCAGTGTTAACCAGGGGATGTGTGAACTCAAATGCGGTCACAGATCCTACAGCACCATTTCACAAGACATTGTGTTTGTCTGTGATAGCTTTAAATAGCTTTAAAGGTAGAAGGAACTGACTGTGTATATTCAGTGAAACCATGCCACATCAATAGCATATATTATTGTCTAGAACAGAGCAAACTCAGCGTTGAACCTTACTTCCATTAAGAGGCTGAGTGGTATTCTATACAGCTCACATGAGAAAAGCTAACAAAATCTGATGTTATCTGGACTTTCTGGTGTGCAGCAAACACTTCTTTGTAATTTACTGGTAATTTCTCAGTCCTAATAAAGTTAAAATGGAATTGTATCGGTATTATCACCAACTCTTTTCAATCTGTTTTTGCTTTATGAGATTTTTTAAGAGTTGTTTTGGTATTCTTATGTACTCTTTATTGTAAAACTAGTTACAGGATTGCATTCCTTTGCTATAGATTTTGTATATGCTGTGTTTGTATAATACGTTGCATCATAACTAAAGTAACAATTTGTGGTCAGTGAACTCATGTGGGAACTTTTCAGAGTGTGCACTGCCCATTAAAAAAATAGCCACTCTATTAAGAATAATGTTTATCCCACAGATCTACAGCAGTTCTAAACTTGGAGTCACATGTTCCCTGTTTTTTTCAGCTTTTGGCCATTTGAGCCACACATAAGAACTGTTGCCACCTGCACCTTGTATCCCTGAGAGCTGACTCCCTTGGCACTGAGCTGCAAAGGCTTTCACTGGAGCCAAGACTGTGGATGGGAAGCACCTGACAAGAGCAGAAGTATCTTCCATGGAAACAAGCATCAGCTAGGCAACGAGGAGGGGACAAAATCTTCAACCAAGAGCTTCCCTTGGGAGCCTAATTTTCATACTCACAGCCACTCCCTTGGTCAGGAGTTGCACCCGATGCCCCATCGTTTCTGTGTTGGTTTGAAACACTGAGAGCTCAGCCTGCTATGAAGGGGCAAGTATCAACTCACCTCTTAGGGTTCCTGTTGGGAAGTTCCAGTGCCTTCTAATAGCCACAGGCCCAGTTCAGTAATGCAGAGGTGCAAGTGCTGCTGCCTTCACCACCCTCTGCCAGAGCTTTCTGGGTCCTTCTCCAGGTCCTCTGTTCTTCTGCTGACCAGGCCCAAACCTCACTGGCCCCAGTAGCTCTGTGACTCTATAAGGATCCCCATGCAGCAGCATGTTAAAACTGAAGCTTTTACTGCCTCCCAGCTACTGCTCATGTCTCCTTGCTTTAGTAGGCCAGGCTGAAAGCCCACAGCCGTGCAAGTTACTTCTTTAGGAGCAGTTCCCTGTCCCCGTGGGGGTGACACTGAGGGAGGAGCAGGGCAGCCAGTGCTGGGGCAGCTGTTTCACTCACTCATAATGACAGGATCATAGAAGTGTCAGAGTTGGAAGAGACCTCTAGAGATCACCTAGTTTAACTCCCCTGCTAAAGCAGGATCGCCTAGAGCACATTACTCGGAACTGCATCCAGGCAGGTCTTGAATATCTCCAGAGAAGATGACTCCACAGCCCTTCTGGGAAGCCTGTTCTAGTGCTTTGTCACCCATCATATTTTATCTGCTGCTGGAAGGATTGAAGCTGCTTCTCTCTGCCCAGGTGGCCTAAAAATTCACAGGGTGGCTGAGCACATCACCAACTCCTCACACACAGGGAAAGACTCTCGTGGTTTCCCACAGAAGTTTATACCCTTTTCCTTGGTGGGTTTTCACTTGTCCTCCTTGGCATTTCCTGATGCACAGATGTTACCCCATCCCATAGGAAGCCAAGTGTAACCCATTCCAGTCAGACAGCTCTCCCACACCATAAGTGAACAGGGTGCAGCCATCCATCCAGGAACCAGGACTGCAGCCATAGCTGTCCCCACGTTAAGCACGATGGCATCTAGCAGGAGATCTCACACGTCGTAACTTACCTCTCATTTAGACTGCAGCTCTTCAGTGTTCACACTTGCCTGAACAGTCCCACACGTGCCAAGTCACAAACTCTGAGCAGCATCTGGAGAATCCGGATGCATTGCCCAGCATTGTACCTGGCAGACCGGTGGGAGAGGCAGCAGTTGCTGTGACCCGCCTGCAGAGGTCCAGAAAGCTCTGGCAGGCAGCTCTGCCAGGGATGCTGGCAGCACAGCTGATGCTGGCAGGCAGATCAGATGTCCAGCATGTGCCCGGTGCTGCCTGCACCTGCAGCTGAGCTACGGCACTTGAAATGCATTCAGGCCACAGCTCATGCAGAGCATCGTGTGTAGCCTTGTGGGTTTTTTCCAGGACTTCCCAGCTAGCCTTATGGCAGCCCTGTTTCTGCACCCTTGCTCACTGGAATTGCCTGTGTCCCTTGGCTACGGTAGCTGTCCAAAGGCTTATGATATTTTTAAGGTATAAACAAATGCTGTGCATCAGGTCACTACTTTTAGAGACTCAAATATTTGGTGGGAAATCGCATTCACACTTCATTTACCAGATCCCACAGCTCCAGAGAAATTGGGGGCATTTGTTACTAACCATGCAAATACAATTGAGGATAGCAATGGATGGCAGCTGGGAGGGGTTATCTAGGTAAATTTTAAAGCCAGTTTACAGGTCAAAAAATACAGGTATATCTGTTACAGCTGTATCTGGAGTTTGCACAGAGAGAGGTGAGTGTATGTTTGTAGACCATAAAGCTTTCTAACATTATCCAAGAAGCAAAACACTGAAATTACTTCCTCTGCCCTTCATGAAGATGTGGTGTAATGAATGGCAGTGGAAAGCCACTGCCTTTGCTCAGGGACAACTTACACTTTCTAAGTGGCTGCTGAACAGCTGAAGTCAACCAACTCATGTCAATGAGAACAGAGTCAATAAATATAATTGTATTTGTTTAGCTCAGGAGACTGGAAGTATAGGTGAATGATACAATAGCAGAGCTTGCTGGGAACCTAAATGTCTTTTCCAAGGACAGTCATTTGAGGCAGGGGAAAAATCCTTCTAAACTGGAACCAAGAGACAAGAATTTCAAATTTCACACGACTTAAAATTTCTGCGAAATGTTGACTTGGTACTTAATTTTCTCACATAAGTCATGTTTGAGCATTTTATTTTAAAAAGATAAAACTCTTTTATTTTCTTTATCTTTGTGGTTATTTTCTTTTACAAAGATATCATATGAAACATAATGTAAATTCCCATCAAACATTTAGTGGGAATAATTTCCACCTAAACTTTTTGACCTGTTGCAAACAGAATCTACTTCAGAAATCACCACATTCACAAAGAATGGTATTTTTAATGTGTATTACAGGTACACTTACAGCTTTCTGTGTATAGTCAGACATGAATCTTGCGTATGTTAGATTCTAGTTCAGAGGGTCAGACTATTTCCCTGCTGGAGCACATCCTGTGAGGGATAGGAAAGCCACATTACAATACCTTCTGTCCTCTTAAGTTTTCATTGGTATTAATTTGCAACTTCCTTGGTCCCTCCTGCTTCCATTTTTTTTTTCTTTAGTGAGCACTGGGAGAACTGGTCTGTTAGGAAATATCAGCAAGTACAGAAGGGCAGTATCAAAGGAGAGTGTAGCAATCCAAATAGACTTTAGCAAGATGGCAAGAAAGGCCCAAGTTCGACTTCTACTCTTCCCATACCTTAAAACTCTTAAGAAACTACAACACTGTAACTGGGACTTAAAGTAACTGTGAGATCAATTAGGCTGGGCTGTACCTGGAGTTGTCATCCACAATACATAAGAAATGGCCAAAAAGACCATTGCCACACAGCTTGTCAATCTGCACGTCTCCTTGAAGGCCAGCACTGGTTTGGTGAATCGGAAAACACTTCAGAGATGTGAAGATGTTTGCTATGTGGAACTTGCTGTATTTCATATCCAATTCATTTAAAGTGTTCTATCTCACAACATGTAATAATGCACTGTCTTACTTAATAAAAATACATTATAATTTTTGTTTCTATTTATTTATACAAAAATACACACACGTATTTGTGTGTGTGTTTACACAAACTAAATTTAGAGCAGTTTTGACAATAATTTGTTGGATTTTATATTTCATTCCTTTAATTCTAGATCCATGCACCTGTTGGGATTTTCTCAAGTTCACCTTCAGTTAGTTACCTAATATGGGGATGTGATGCCTTTTGAGACTTTTTCTGCTTTCCCTCCTGGTCTCCAGCAGATGGTCCAGAAAAGCGGAGTTCCCAGGGACTTGCCAGTGCTGTGTAAACCTCTCTGCAACCTAAGGGTGCCCAAAATGGCTCTAGACACCTAAACAGCTGAATCTCAATTTGCAGCTCCTTCACTAGAGGGAAATAACAGAGGAAGCATGAGACACTGGTATGGAAATTCAAGTTTCTAGCTGCTGCTGCC
This sequence comes from Chaetura pelagica, assembly GCF_000747805.2. Classification (NCBI taxonomy): domain Eukaryota; kingdom Metazoa; phylum Chordata; class Aves; order Apodiformes; family Apodidae; genus Chaetura; species Chaetura pelagica. Next base: position 7,719,636 of record NW_009952990.1, read on the forward strand.
CACATTGCTGCTTTTGCAGCCTTGTAGTTGCTTCCTAAGAGCTGCTGCTGCAGGATGGCTTTGCTTTTTTCTTCTGATCACACTGCAGTTTGAGCTGCTGTCAGGAGCTGCAGCCCTTCTACTTCCCTTCTGAGTGTGCTCGTGTGGGGTTGGATTCAGTGAGGCTCCACACGCGAATGGCTTCTAGGTGTTCTCTCTTGCCTCCCCAGCCTGGTTTCTCTCTGTGCTGAAGACGCTGAGATCCAGGTGCTGGGGGGTGGGATTATGTGGGGCTCATTCCTGCAATTCATGCAGAGTGGCATTTAGGATGCTTAACAGAGGCAAAAAGCCTCATCCCACCTGCTCACTGGGTGCAGTGTGTTGCAGGGGCTGGAAATAGTGCTCTGGTTGCTCAGGGCCCACCTCTCAGGATTACTTCCCCATCCTAATGCATCTCCTGCACCTTGCTTCTGGCTTAACTCTCTCTTCCTCCCTGTTGCTAGTCAGGACAAAGTTACATTTACTCACTTAATGTGAGAAAGCCTAATTCTTTGAAAATACTTGGGGGCCACAATACGTGCCCATTTTAGTTTACGTACAGGAGGCTGTTAACCCTGGCCCATGGAGAAGGACCTCCCAAACATTCTGGAGACAGAAATAGAGGTGCATGAATCACAGGACTTGTCAGGCTGGTTTTAACAAACACTCCCTCTTGTCCCACCTCCTGTGTCCAGTGATGTGGTATCTCAGTTATTCTGGTGCTCCTTTCCAAACAGGAAAATGCATCTTTGCCTCCTCAGATGGAGATTGTTCTGTGCCCTAAAGCATGAAATCTTAAATTCCTCCTACAACCACATTTCACTTCTGTGAAGAGTTGAGCTCTCTTCCACATTTTTTGAACCAGGAAAAAAAAGGAAAATTATTAGAAGTAAAATATGTTATTAAAGGGGAGCTGGCATGTGTCAGGCTTATTGATGGGAACTTGCATAAAATGTGATATTACTTCATTCCTACCTTAATTGAAGATATTTTCAGCCTAAGTGATGTGTAACTGCTCAGTGATTTAGCTCTCTTTTATGAATAATTATATTGCATGTATTCTCTCTGGATATTTCCATTGATACATAGAATAAGTGTTGCTTAGAATAGCCTGTAAAGGGGTCAGGCAGATCTTACTTCATTGAATCCCTTTAAAAACTGCATATTTTGCCTTGTTAAAGTCAATGGTTAAATTAATAAACATAATGAGAAACCTTTCAAATGCAAGGAACATTCCCTTCGCTTATGATCTAATTCCCTGGACACCCACTTACTAAAGATTTGACAGGAGTAACATGAAGCTACAGCATTCACTATGTGGTTCATTTCTTATCAAACAAGACAGAAAGAATGAAGCCTTGTCTGTGTTTGAAAGCTATATCATGTTTCTGCCATTTCTTTAGGCATTCTTACCTTTCAGTTCTCTCTTTCTTGTCTTCTGCAGGCTGATGTATTAGCAATAGTTTTTCAGTGATGAACAAAAATGATGGTGATTTTTGCATGAGGCATAGGAAGAGCCTCATTCCTACCTGTGTACTCATCAAATAACCAATTTCAAACTGTAATAAAAGAAAAATAATTATAAACACTTCACCAAATAAAGTCTTCAAGAGATATATTCAATATTAAACACCACACAGAAAATTTCCCAGGCAACAGGCCAAGCTGAGATTAACTGGATCTTTTTTAAGGGCCGTTTGTAATGTAAATTGAAAACCAAACAGTAAAAAACACTTAGCAAACCTTTACATTATTGCCACAATCTGCATCCAGACCGAATAAAATAATAGACAGGAAAGCTGTCAGCATCCAAGGCAGGGGTATGCAAATGCCCTATTCTGCAGCTCGCTGATAGCAGCGGGAGAGCTGAATTTAAAAGCTCCACTTCAAAGCTTTCCTAGGAAATAATTGAACACTTAATGACTTTGAAGTTTCATGATAGCTCTAATGCCAATTTGTTGTTTAAATTATTTTATTTAACTAATTATCAACACGTGTCTGGAAGATGCTTCTGTGTGTGTGTGTTTGTGGCTTTGCTATCATGACGACTGAAACAAGAAACGTGGTGGGTCACGGGGCTTGTCCCAGGACACCAGGGCAAGCTGGGTAGGAAGTTGGCTCTGGATGAGGTGAAAAGTTCCCCTTTCAGACTGCAGAGTTACTTTGATAAAATTTATTTTGTGCCAACTGGGTCTGCTCCCAGAGCAAGATAGGAGGGCATCTTTCTCCAAAAGGCAGCAGAAGAGACAGACTTGCCTACAGCAAAGAAGAAACAGCTTTTACTTAGTGCATTGCTGGGTGACTTTAGTGTTTTAGCACCAGCTAAGTAGGCTGCTGCCAGTTTCAAGGGAAGAAGATGGGGATGTCAACCAATAACCCCAAGATGGGACAAATGCAGGGATTTCCATCTCTGTCTGAGGTGTGGGGCAGAAGGAGCTTCCTGCAGAGCTGGGTTGGGTGGTGGGTGTCCCATGGGGAGGCACTGCAGCAGGGAACCCTGCTTGGGCAAGGCATGTGGGTGTATGTGAGGGGAGGGTTATCCAAAAGATGGATCAAGATCCACAGTAACTTCCAAAGCTTTCTCTAGTAAATTGCTTCACACAGGTTTCAGATCCTTTCCTCTCCCAAAGCAGTTATACTATTGCTTCCCTTCTCCCACCCTCTGTCTCTCGCTATTTAGATTAAAAAGTCTGCAACATGTGGGCTGTGCTTCTTTAGGTGAAGCCAACAGGCTTAACAGGGCTTTGCTCTGAAGTCAGCTAGCTGCTGTTTGAAGTGAGAAATAGTAATTTGAGGAAGGACATAAACTGGGTAAGAGGAAGCAATCAATCTCAAACTCTAGTCCCACACTGCTGAACTCCCCTGTTAAAAGTGCAGTTGAATTTTCTTAGTGTACTGATGCCATCAGTGAGCATATACAAAATTTATGAGGATTCCTGTTGGAGAAGTGAGGGACATGTGACAGAAGCCTTCACGCTCAGAAAATATGGGAGAGAGATGCATAGGAAAAGGTAATTCACAGTTTCTTACAGACTGCGAAGGGGCACCCATCAGAATGGTGGGGCAGCCCATTTAAAATAAAAAGCAGTACTGTTCCACACCACATGTAATTGAAGTGTGGCCTTCATTGCCACGGTATGTGTAACTCCTGAAAGTCATCATGTGCTTCCCTTGTTTCTGTCCACTTCCTGTGTCCTAAGGGAACTCAGTTTGCATCACTTCTAGGTATCCACACTACATTCAGCATGACCTGCCACCTTTGCTTACCATCTCTTTTGGTCCCAAGGTCTGTGACTCTGCTGGCCTTCTAAAGGTCAAGCTCGAGATATGCTGAAGGGTGACTGCAAAGATGTTCATAATTCCAAGGGCAACACAGTACTTGCTTTGTGGATAAATACAAATTTAAATAAGTGCCACTGGGTCTCTGAATTAAAAAACGTGTCCTGAAAAGGCTGCAAGTCATGTTGGTGAAAAAATTCTCCACAAAAGTGCTATGTGGAAAAAGCGTTGAGAGCCTTGCCGCATGAAAAGGGGGAAAAGAAATTCCAACCAGCCTGATCTTGTAGAGGGATTAATCCTTCTTTATAAATTAGCCCCTTTGTACCTACGAAACATGTTTGATCAGATTCCAAATCATGGCAGTGATTTGTGCCAAGTGGGAAGCTGAAGAGTAGAGGAATGTCTGATATTTAGATATTTTACCAGCCCTTCATCTGGGTTAATATTTTATTAGTAGAAAATATGCCTTTTTGCTAAGGAGTCTAAGAATGCTGCTCATCATGGTGAGATACAGGTAGCCTTGCACAAAGGTACTATGAAAGACAAAACACTGATGCAACTGCTTTCTTCTTTCCTAAGAATGTTGTGTTTGATAGGTGTTTGCATTCTCTGTCCTTGCTTTGCAAGCCTGTGCCACACAATTCAGCTTTTTCCCCATTCACATTACTTTCTGCAGTACATACCAACCTCTGGCAAGGCAGCTGGCAGGTCAGTAGGATGTAGAGGTTTGCAACACTGTGTATCAAAATAGTGCAAGCCAAGCTCTGAGAAAGTGGTTGTTGGTGGGAGAGGAATGCCCGTGATTTGTCCTTGTGTATTCACCAGCAGATGTTTAATTGCAAAGGGTTATGGGCCTCTCCTTCTGTAGGGGACACGAGCATGGTGAGCTCTGGCAAGAGGCACAGCAACAAGTTTCTGACAAGATTGGGCATGGATATGGGGGGACAACCAGCAAGCCCCTTGACCACAGCAGGTACAGGTAAGCACCCTCGTTTGAGGTGATTCTCATTTTTTTCTGTCCTAAGGCTGTGATGCTAAAGCCAAACTTCCAGTTAGTTTCTTGGAGAAACTATGCATCCAGAGGGGTGAAATGGGGTGGTGGTGCTGACTCTATAGTCACCCATATACCAACAAAGGAGATGTTGTACATGACAGCGTGCAGGAGCCTGTGCCCTGCACAGTCTGGGACGTCTCCACTTCTGGAAAAGTAGGTTGTTCTCAGTTCACTAGGCACTCCTAATATGATTTCATCTTGCGGTGTTTCCTCTCTTCTCTTTGCTCTCCTTTCTTTCTCCGGTTTAAAGGAAAGCAATTCCTTGAGTGAAGAATAAGATCTTGGAAGATGCTCAATTCAGTGCTCAGAATGCAGCAGCCAGAGCAGGATGCAGGAGTAGACTCTGTTCTGTGCTGCAACATGATCTGGCCATGAGCAACCATCTTCGCATAGAAAATGTAGGTAAACATTTTTTAAAAGTCAGGACAGTTTCTCTGGCCAGCTGCCTCTGAGGAGTGTATCAGTCAAACAGTATAATAGGAGTGAGCTGGCAGGTGGGGAGTATGGGGGGCTGTAATGAGAATGTAGATCATCTACACAAAATCCACACACTGATACATAAAAGTAAATGACTGATACATTAAAGCATCAGTCATAAAGATACTTATGGGAATTTTCCTGATTGTGTGATGCTACCAACTCCTGAAACTTTAACTTACTTGTATTTCTATGCATGTCTGGGAGCTAGCTGCACCCAGTCTTGCTGGTTAGCCAGCTCATAATGGAATACTTATTCTATCAGGTATACTAAAATTATTTTCTTCCAGTATTTCAGTTGAGAAATAATACCTGGAGTTTGCATTAAATGTAGTGTTTATAGAGGCTATAGTAGTGACTAGGGCCACTCTTCTTTAGTTCCTTCCTCCATTCTTTCATAGTGTATGTCCTACTAAATTAATTAATAAATTGGGGAGCCCTCCAGTGGCTAAAATTATAGAGTCTAAAATACCAGGGTGTTAAAGAGATATCCAAACATCTGATGGTGTCTTCAGACTTTGTAAAAATGCCTACAATTTTAATACAGAGCTTTACAAAATGTTACCCTTTCACCAAAGAGACAGTTTTAAAAAGGTCAATCTGGTTAAATACACATGGAGGTACTTGGGGAAAAATTATCTAAAAGTCCTTTTTAGAAAGCTTCCCCAAATGCAAAATATAAAATATCAACTTCAAGTTCTTAGACATCCCATTTTCAATGTAAACGTTGCAAATGTTCTGCATTTGGTAATAAAATTGTTCTCCTACTCCTCAGACTGGTACTTGGTACTCTCTTTCTATCCCCTAAAAAAACCCAGCCTCTATGTGTATATTAAATCAAACTCTTTACTCTCTGACAATCTGTATATTGATTTTTCAAAGCCTGTATATTGCAGATTTTTCCAGAAAATATGCCAACAAAGGTTTCTGTTAAAAGAAGGGAGAAAAGTATGCAAAACCTAAATCCAGATTTGCAGCCCAGAGCTGTAGCTTGTAGAGTTAAATAGAAAGCGTTGAGGGACTCTGCTCTGGATCTTTCTCTTCTAAAATGCTCATAGATTTCCATGAGAGGAGATTTGGACTAAAAATCTGTGGGGACATTCTGTGAAGAAAAATACACATTTTTGTCCTTAAGGTGGTGACTATGTCTTACTGCATGCTTCATATTTCTGGTAGGTGATGGAATTAAGCAGAGAAGGAAAATAAGTACTAATTTTATAAATGAGGACATTTGGGACCATTTCATCTGCGCCTCATTCCAACAAACAGAAAACCCAATGCAAAGCCCATTTAAGTCGATAGCTTTTGGCTCAGGCTCTTGGAGAAGGATAAGTGGATCAAACTAATGAAAATGCTAAATCTCCCTTTGAGCTGGGAGCACATCTTTGCATGGGAAGTGACTGGTGGGCTGCTGGCCAATTTTGTCATCGTGTGGGGTGGAGATGCCCAGGCTGGTGCCTGAGCTCCTGGTCACCTGCGTCTTGTTGTCAGCGACAGAGCAGCCATGAAGCAGAGCCAGTCCAACCACTCACCCGAGAAGTGCCTCGTGCACTCTAATTAACTGTGAACTGACACGGTGCCTTGAAAGACCTCACAGTATTATTTTTTTTTGCCTTCTCTCAAACATGGCAACACATTTCTATTGCCTTGCGTGCTACTTCACAGGCTGCAGGTGATCACAGTACTTCATAGGCAGATGGACACAATGTCCCATCTCTCAGAGCCTGCACAGTGTGCTGGAACATGCATCATACCCCTACCATAAAACAAGAGGGCTGCCCCAATCACACTAGCTTATCTCAGGGTACCTGTCACCATCCCTGGCAGCACTGGGCTGCAGGAAATACCACCACAAGAAAGCTGGAGCATGAGTTTCAACCTGATATAAGCATCCTCCTTCCTGAGTATGAGGATGCCCAACTTCTTCTACACTGCACTATGGGCCACTGTACTGCCACCACCAGCTGCTGCTGCTGGTGGTGGTGAAGAGCAGTCTTGAAGGCTCTCTCCTGACTGCCATCAATGCACAAGTCCAGCCACTCTTCTCCAGAGACAAGAAGGTGCACAGCACAGCCTTCGATCATCAGCAAAATCACAAAAATAGCATGGGGTGACTACAAGTTGAAAGCGGTCTGTGTCAGGAGCTGTCAAAAGCTGTGGTTGCCACAGGGATAATTGGTTTGTGCCAGCTGTAGCTGATGGATACTGAGCTGATGAAAGGAGACAGGATAATATGCCTTCTGTTTTTTAATTAAGGATTTCCTAAATCTGCATAAAATAAAAGCTCTGGATGCTGAAAACCACCTGAACACACCCTGATATTCATAGCAAGGAGAGAAGGCTGGGGAGACAGAGTTCCTTCCAAAATACGTGCACACCTACGTAAAGCACCTTCTGCACAAGAAAAGGCCGTTTGGCGATGCTCTTGCCCTTATTTCCTGCCGAACTGCTCCCTGCAGATTAATGCTTGTCAGAATCTTCCCTTATCACAGGGGCTGCAATCCTTACTTAATACCCTGAGGGAGGGGCATCTTGGGCTATTTTGTACAGCACAAGTGATTGAAATACGACAGCAAACCGTTAACATGATCCCAAAAGTACTGGCTCCCAGCCCAATATCTTTTCTGCAGTTGCTTCCAAGAAGGTGATTAATAGCATGTCAGAGAGCTGCTCTGTATACTGAACATTACTTGAAGGACTGTAAATAGATAAAAACCAAACAATCAACAACCATATACTGAAATAAGAACAGGTACCCAAAGGGTGTTGGGAATCACAGTTGTTGGATTCTACTTTTATTGTTGTTAATGGTAGGTATCAGGAGAGGATTAATAGCTCCCAAATTAAATTTGAAGTTAATCTTATAGTAGGAGGCAAAGACTCTATCATGCAGGCAGTAGTCTTATCTGGAGGAGATAGTAATAAAATCCAACCTGGACAACAGAAGCTAATACACCCAGAAGAAATGAAGAAACATGTGTAGCTGTTTGATGGGGCTGGAGGCATTTGGAAAGCAGCGACATCGGAAAAGCACCAGGCAAAATTATGTGGGCCAGACTCAGGAAGCCTTGGTTTGCAAGAGCAAGCATGAGGCTACCCGCCTGGGCAACATGGAAAGGGTGATGTTCATCTTGCAGGACATGCTGGGGAAGCAAAAGACCACTGCTATGCCATCCAGTACTATACATGTGAAAATGGGGCTGGTGGCTGTAGGACAAAGGTTTTCTCTCTCAGACACCTCCCTCTCTGAGTTCTGCCCTTCCCCAGCACACTCAGTTTTGCAGGGAATGGACCTGGTCCTGAAGGCAACCCCATCCCAGGAGAAGCTGTGGTGGCACAACCTCCCACCCCAGCTGGGGTTCCCCAGGGCACTCACTCCTGCTGGGTATCTGGCTGGTGCCCTGCAGCCCAGCTGTGCTCTGCTCCTCAGCTGAAGGGGCAATGGCCATCATGAGAAAAGGTGACAAGAAGGGTATTGCACGTGCAGCATCCCCTGCTGAGCCCCAGGCAAAGCAACGCAGCTGGGGCAGAGGAGGAGGAGGAGGAGGAGAAGTGGGGCAGAGGGAGCAGGGCAGGCCTGCACTGACTAGTGCTGGATGCGAGGCTGGTCTTGCAGCTACAGTGTTGGCACCTCGTAACTGTGGTATCACTCAGCAGAAAGCACATCTGTCCCCATTACAAGTATGAGAGGATGAGAAAAGATTCAGAGATGGGTAACCAGGATCTTCAAAAGTGTAGAATGGCTTTTACACCAGGAGTATCCATAGAGACTGGGTCTCCCCAGCCCAGGAAAGGATATGTCCAAAGATGGATCTGCTAGAGGTCCCCCAAGCGGCGTGGGAAAGTGGGTAGGGAATGACTGCTGGTTTTCCCATGTGAGCTTGGCATTCTACCAGGCCCCCGTCACACAAGGGTCACCAGGTCAGAACTACCAAAAGCAAATGGTTCTTCACACTGCATCTGGGTGAATTCAAGAAAATCCACTGCAGAATTTTAAATGCCAGAAGAACCTTCTGGATCAGGAGCTGCAAATTTTCTAAGTCTGGAAGAATATGCTGGGAAAACATGCCTAACCTGTTCTTTTATTCTTGCTTACATGTCAGCAATTACCATGGTCAGAGGCTGGGTACTGGGCCAGACTGACAAATAGTCTGACTCCGTATGGCCACTCTGATGTCTCTTACAATGTATCTGTGTCATAGGTTGCTCTGCACATTTCCTCTTGCACAGTCCCTCTTGCCACAGCACAGGAGCTGCACTAGGCCACACCTCGTGCCTCACTTCTCTCTGCTTTTATTGAGACAGCTTGTCATGAATGAGATATCTGTTTCTGTGCCTTCAGTGACCAAATCTTCCAGTAGTCACTACCTTCTCCAAGGTAGGGCAGGCAGAAACTGAGAGGGATATGAGTATCCAAATTCTAGTAGGAAAGAGATTTTATAAATATTTGGGCACTTACATCTTCCTTCTGGTAAGAAGTCTTATTGAAAAGTGAATTTTTGTCTCCTCTGCTGGAGTCGCTCTGAAAATCACTTTTGGATCTGGTTGATGGTACCTTTGGCCCCAGTTCCCACAGTCCCAGCCCAGGGGGGTCAAAACATACCACAGTTGGTCAGTTTTTCAGGGCTTTCTCTACAACTTCCCAGTGACGAGTTGCTTCAAGTTCTAGACACTCCTTCAGCTAAAAGCAATGGCTCCTGCAGAAGCTCATCTTGTATCAACCTAGAAAAACCCTTCTCCCCAAAATGAACATTTGCTGGTTGACTGCCCACTGCTACTGAACAGGGCCACCAGATTATGACTGCTCTCCTCTCCCCAGTGCACTGGTCTTGGACCAACCTCTTTTCACTTGGCAGGTGGATTGGCATTGGCAGCTCCCCAGGGTATGGGCTGCATGTTCAGCTTCTCCATTTCTGCCTCAAGATACACTATCTGCTTTTGAAGATTGTAAAAACAATCAATAATAGATTAAACTGCACATTTCCTTCCGACACTGGGTCTGCTTACATGTAAGGAGTGTTTATGAACTGAGGAAGACATCCCAAAATGACAGAAATGCTTTGGTTAACCTGAACCTATTTTTATTAATTTTTTTTGTACCTGCAAGCTCCGTGATACCAATTTTATTGTGCTTAGGGGATAAATTCAAATTACTAGCACAGTTTTGGATGGGTTTGCTTTTATCACATTTGGAAACAGGAAGCTAGTCCCCCCTTACACAACTATTTCTTAATGATGTGCTTTTGTCAGTGCAGATGAGTTAGTAAAGACATGAGGATTACATTTAAATTCAGCCGTGTTTGTAGTTTAAATATGCGGGAAACGAGATGAGGGGAGGAAGAGCTTATGCTAATCCAAACAAATGGGAGAGCTTGTAACATTTTCAGTTGGTTTGTTTGAAATCACATTAAATGCTGTTAGTAACCTGATGCTTCTGTGAAACTGGGGCTGCCAAATATGCTCACCTGTTGTAATACAACCACGCCTGGGCTTTTACTGAACATGCACAACCATAGGGATATTTAAATAATTTGCTGCATATGCAAAGCACAATTGAATTTATTAAATAACTAATCCACAAAGCCCATCTTTTAACTTACTCAAGCGCACAAATGAAGGCTGGAAGAAAGAAATTATCAGCTTGTGGCCCCACAGCAAACCTGCCAGAGCTGGGACAACAGCACAGGAATCTGGAATTATGCTCCCAAACCCTAACTGTCATCCCAGGGCTGTGGTGAGACTGTACCTTGGCATCCTGAATGAGTGATTAAGCACTGTCAGCAGTGTGTCTCCCAGCTTCAAAGGCGAGACTACTTGCAGAGGAAAACAACACTGCCAGGGCAGCTAATTAATCACCTCTCTCCTCTTTGAAAGGCAGCATTGGCTCTGCTTCACACCACTCAAAATCTGCTCATGTGCCCCTTTGGCTTGGCTAGTTCTGGGAAGTGATGCTGGCTCCCCATGCCAAGTGCTCTATCAGCCCTAGTCCTACCCCATCCCAGCTGAGCAGGATGGTTGGTCTCAGAGGCACTGAGAAGATGAAAGCCACAGAGTTCTTCCTCCCGGAGCCAAAGGTTTGACTTTTCTAGTTGTGCAGCTGGCCAGAGCACTGTTTCTGCAAGCAGAATTACCTGGTTTGTGCTAATTTCTTCCTTCATGCACAAGGTAGAAGAAAAGGGATAAAATAGGAGCACTGGAAGACATCAACCTGCCAGGGATTTGTGGGGTGTCCCTCTTTGAATGGGGAGCAGCTCCCATTCAGACTCTGCAGATGCTGCCCAGATATACAGAAAGAGGATATTACATGCATTAAGCTTTTCAGTCAGCCTCATGAGTGTTTCTGGGAAGAACTAGAGAGGGCAGATCACCAGATTGCTCACAGGTGGTTTTCACCACTCCCTGGTAAGCCACCCCAACACAATTAAAAAAAATGACACAATGCATACATCCCTCATGCAGTTATTTAAAACTGCATGCAAGTCCTTTTACTGAAAGGGAAGTGGTGCTTTTTCTCTAGGAAATCATCCTCTTCATCAACATGTGTGTTCAAGGGACTGTTTGCCTATGAAAAAAAATACACATTTGGAATTTTTTTGGAATATTTTAATCCACTTTTGTTTCTATTCCTCCTCATTACTCCTTTAAAACAGGCCTGCTGGCCTACATTTGCAATGCTGAAAAAGGTTTAACAACATTTGCAATACTCAATATATTTGTTGAAAGCATCTTGATAATTATTTTTTTTTTATTAAACACATCTACTATTTCTCATTTTCGTGCGATCTGTCTGATTTCCTAACTCAAAATGACAAACATTTGACTGTTCAGAGTTGCTGGCCCAAAGCCCATTACACCCACAGGCTGTAGTTTTATGATATGAAATGTTTACCTAATTCTCCATACCATGGAATTATAAACTTAGTTTAATGAAGAAAAAAAACCTGTTACATAAGCAATCCCACCAGAAGATGGAATTAAAGGACAAATCCAATCTAGGCAACTCAGAGGAGTGGATATGTATTTACTCTCTGAGTTTACCTCTTAGAAAGTGCTAAGATACCACAGGAAGAGGTGCTGTTATGAAAAGAAACACAGATTGCTGAAGCTAGAGCTGAACTGCTCCAGAGAATATGAGAAAGTACTTCAGCCTCTGCTTTCTAGCACTTGCTCTCATGTAAGAGTAGCAGGTACCCAGTGCAGCATGGATGGGGAAGGAAAAAAAAAAGGCCCAGAGTACCTAATTTTGCAAGATGCAAAACAGTTCAGGTAGATGTTACATGATCTCAACTCTTGATTTCAGTGAATGCTAAAGGTGCTTTTCTACACCACCAGGCTAGGCAGAAAAAGAACGAGCATGTACTCGGTGCTTTCAACAAGAAGCTCTGCTCAGGTCAGATTCTTCAGCTATGAATGGGATGTGACACAGGCAGTATTTCTTGGTGAATTGTGGGTATCTCTGCAAACCACTTTCATGATGTTGCAGCAATTCCAACAGATAACATGACTTTTTCCTCCTCTGTCTTTTATAAATCACTCATTTGTGTCTTTTAGGCTTAGGAATGTAATCTTTGCTCAGTTGTACTGCTCAGTACAAGGATATATATGTTTCTCACTTTCTCTGGTGACCTAGTCTAACCATGTGCAAATATTCCTTGGTTTCACTGTATCTACTTTGTACTTCCTGATACCACAAACTACTCACAAACACTGGATGAACTTTTCCTGTAGCTTTTCTTTTCCACAAAATTTACATAGCAGCTTCATTTTGAATATATCAGTGTTTCCCAAACTTGCATGGGGTCTTCACATTCCACTTCTCAGCATGCCCTGATGTGTTTTTGCCTTGGTGATGCTGAGCAACACAGAAGCTGGTCTCTTACCTTACACTTCACCTCTCCGGGGAGTCACGGGCCAGGTGGTCCTCTGCCTGTCCCACCAGCAGAGCCTGATTCAAAGGTGACATGAAACTCCTGACCGTGCCACAATGGCCAGGTGTATGTGACTACCTTTCTCCAGGAAGGAGCAATTCTCTGTTTGTGCTGCTCCCCTTTACATGGTATAAATAAATGTTTATTGAGGGCAAGAAAGAGCACAAGAATGAACTTGCATCTGTAAAGCCATGGTCACAGCTGGCGAGCATGTGCACAGGGAGGTGGGAACTGAGATGTGCTTCAGGTGAAGGGCTTGGAGCAAAGCCCATCCCCTGCCCCCAGAGGAGCACTTGTGACTGTGTTATCCCTGGGTCAACCATCATCTCTCTCTCTTCTACTTGGTGTTTAGCATTGCCATGAAAAGAGGGACAGCTTTTCCAGGAGAAGTGCACGTGTCCCAAGTCCCACCTCTGTGTGTTACAGCCTGAGGAGGCTGGAGACACTGACTTTAGTTTTCTTCAGCAGGGAACAGCCTTTAGCCACCTGTCTACAGGAGCTGCCTACTGACATATTCATAACATTAAAATACTTCAAAAATACCAAAGGGAAGACAACACAAGGATTTTAGGCATCCATCCAGAAGACAGTAAAGACTTGCAAATGCTGAAGAGAGCAGTGGCTTCTGGCACTTTGCCCTGAGGTGGGTACAGCTGGAGGCACACCCTATCCTAGGTGTTTTCTTGGGGCTGCTCCGCAAGCCTCCCCGCTGGCTCCCCTGGCTCCCCGCACCTCCCGTGTGGGGCACCAAGTCCCCTCAGGCACTGGCCCTCTCTTGGGCTTGGGCCCTCTTGGACACAAACGAGCATGGCTGCCGCTCACAGAGGATCCTGAAATAGAAAAGAGCAGCTGATCACGCAGTGATAGATGAAAGGAGCCCCTGAGAAGGCCAGCACCGGTCATATGGGCAGCCCTGCGTCAGTGATGGGGGCGGCCAACGCAGGCAGGATGGGGTTGGTTCTGGACTACCCGTGCTCCCTGTTTCCCAGCCTGTGGTGAGCACAGCTGCGAGTGGGTGGCCGTGCCAGCAGCACCAGCAGCTCTTCAGGCAGGTAGAGCACAGGAGCCGTGCAATAGGACACACCCTGCTCCAGAGGGAGTTAGATTTCACTGTCTCTGTCCCTCCTACCCCTGGACAGCTGGCCACCTGCGGCTGCTCGGCCAGCAAGACGCCGGTGGGCTGCCAAGAGAAGAGGAAGCCCCTGCAGTGCAGCCAAAGCAGGGTGAAGACAGGCCCTTGGCAAGGCAGGCAATGAGAGAAGTAGATCCAATGTAGCAGACCTTGCGTATGCCACCGAGCATGCAGGCACTGCCGGGGTAGGAGCCTGCGTTCAGCATGAGCCTCCCGTGTCCGCGAGCCCAAGGGCTCCTCTCGCCGCGGAGCTACTGCTGGTGCTTCTCTTTGCTCCTGAGCTGCTTCCTCCAAAAAAACCTACCAAGAATACACACAGCATACACAGCAGGTAGCCCACTAATTCCTGACAGCACGTCAATCAGCTTTTAGAAATGGCAGCAACTTCCTTCCCCTGTTTCTTTCATCTGTTAGAGGAACTGAAACAAACTAGCTACGCTGCTGCCTTAAATCACTGATTAACTTCAACAGAGTCTGTATTTTTGTTGTCCAACACTTGCAGGCATAGGTGTCATGGTTTGCTAGATCAAATGGGATAGCTTGAAAAGTGGCCAAGGTGTGGGACATATGGTTTCTTTTTTAGATCTAGAGTGGAAGGAGAGTAACTAGTAGAGCCCCATTCGCTACATTTATTTTGCAATACAGGTGAATCAAAGTGATTTCTCCTCTTTCTTTGACAAAACTTAATCATTTTTTGCACCTGATTTTCACATCAGAACTATTGGAAAAACCCCATAATGCTTTCAGATTTCATTAGTAATGGAATAAACACAGTCAAAAGAGGTGTTCATAACCAAAAGTAATTTTGCCATGCTAATTATGTACATCACAAAATATGCATGTTCCAGACTGGAATCAGTTAAAGCCACATTCAAAATCTATTGAAATCAGCAGCTGTATCTCAATAAGATCCAAATGACCTTTGAATGAGTTCCATTTAAAAATAAAAGAAAACCACAGGGCTGTTACTAGTGAAGCTTCTAATTCCTTAGCTCAATTAACAATAATGATTGCAAACACTTAATTCCTTTGCAGGCAGTTCTTCATTGGCTCTTGCAAGGAGCAAAGTAAAAGTGACCCTGAATACTTACTCTACACCCTACAAGCTCCAAAGAGACATGTCACCAGATATTCCAGGTTGCACTGTAAGGGCTTCAGCAGCTCTGGCAGAGGGATCAGAAATGCAATTGATTCTCACCCACTGCTGTATATTCATTGTTTCTTTCCTGTCAGTCACTGTCAGATGTAGTGTAGGAGAATGGCTGAGAAGCAGATGGCTCCATCTAATAAATTTTGCAGGCTCATTTTTAAACAAGCGAGGCAGTCAGCACTGATGGTGCTACGTAAAAACTCTTCTACCTGTCCTAACATCATCAGCAACACTGAACATATGCCTTGTCCCCCAGCTGGTTGGTAGGCAGGGCAGGTAGGCAACACCAGCTCCTGCTGGGGCTGGTGACAGCCCATTCCTCAATTCCAGCAACAGTGGAGCAAGTGCCTCCCTTGCTAGCAAATGTCTCCCAGGGGTGGGAAGCTAAGGAGAAACCTGGTGATCAGGAAGAAATAAAAAGCATAAGGAAAATATCCTTCTTTAAACCATTGGCTTGAGCCTATTTTGATGACAACTGCTACAACCATGTGTAGGATTGCCAAGTGCTCTTTAGCATGCATAAGCAACGAGGACTAACTGGTAGATGGTGCTGCGTGTGGTTTTGCTGCTCTTGGTGGGACTTCCTCTTTTTCACTTCCTGACATCTCTGGCATCTATTCTCGGTGCTAGACCTAAGTAAAATGTTGAATATGCCTCCAGTAGCTTTTCCAAACAATGGGACTTTATTGTGTGTGTATGCATTACCTGTGTGTGCACTATTATTAGACAGACCCACTTTGCAGCTATGCCAAGTACCTTTTCTCTGAAGGGAGTGCAATGAAGCAGGTCCTGTTCTTGGTAGAATCTGGGGGGAGGGAGTGTGTGTGTGAGTCTGTCTTCATGGATTTCAGTAAGTGAAATATCTAGCATATTCTGAAGACAAAAGTTAGTTTTCACAGATTTCTCCCATTTTGTGAAGAAAGTTGTAGTGCGTGCATATTCATGAGTATATGAAATTGATGGGGAATAATTATGCTATTCCAGGCAGCAGTAAAAATGGTTGCATTTTACTCACTTTTAGCCTGAGAACCACTGTGGAAATCACTCACACGTTTAGAGAGAACAGATTACTGAAGAGCAGAGGATTCCTGAAGTTTCTGTGTGTCAGATCAGACTCCTCTGTCAGGTCTGCAGACAGTGGACTAAATTGTGCATGGATTTTTAAATATTTAACTAGGGTATACTATATACAGATATTAGATGGTACGTACATAATCTATTTTATACATATATAAGATTTTATTGTTTTTTAATAAAACATACAGTGAAGCAGGTAAATTATTGTTAGACTTGTTTTGCTTCAGGACAGAAAGTCCCAAGCAGTTCTGCATTGCAGGCTATTGTAGATAGTGTGTTGCAGGACACTAGCCAGTATAACAAGGCAGCTGCTTTGCAGGACCTCAGTTATCTGTGGGGAGAGAGAACACATTCAAAGAACTGCTAGCAAAGAATCAGAGCAAAATAACTACAAGAATTTTTCTTCATCTCACATTGCAGGTATGAGAAAATTTTCTATTATTTTTAAGCAATAATTTCCCAACAAAATCTGAACTTCTGGTGGTTTGCTCTCTGCCTACATTTTCATGTAAAGGCTGAACATCCTTGGAAAACTATTTTTGGTATGTATAGCTAACCACAACCTGCAAATCTTATATATGAGAATGCAAGTGAGCATTTCAAGCGTCATTTAAATACCTTCTAACATATAATCACTCCCAGGTTGCAGAATGCAACACTGAACATTTTAAACAGAGAACCTTCGCTGTGCTATCGGGCTTGAAAAAAAACCAAAGGCTATTGAACACCTGATAAAAGAGCACTCTACTCAAAGACAGAAAGACCAATTCATTGACAGACAAAGCAAAATTCTATGCTATCTCCTGTTTGCTTAAAGAAGCCTGGGCTAGTGTCAGATGTAATGACTATAGACATAATTAATGCAAATTATGTACTACGCAGGAAGATGGAGTTTCTAGAGCACACATTCATTGCTGGCCTCTGTTTCTTCAGGCTGCACCAATTTGGAGAAACATTAAACATCAATTAAACATGTCCTTTATACCTTGCAATTTGCTTCCAAGTTTCTCTGTTAGAGATCAAAGGCAGCTGATACCTTCCACCTTCCAACAGGTATTAGACAGATGGTAATTTTGGAACAGAGAAAGTAAAGAAAAGGACATCACCTTTCTCAATCTTTATGTTTGGAACTGCTAATATATTAGGTATTAGAGATGTTGTTTTGTGGTAGGCTGGTAACTGTCTCCACACACATGCTTTCTTCAGAGCGAGGAAGAGAATATATGACTTCAGTGACCAAAAGTGCTTAACATACCCTGTATGTTCCAGCACAACAGATTTACAAACTTGCACTTCCTTACATAGATCTGCTTTCCTAATTAGAAGTACTTCACCACGGATATGAAAATGCTCTAGAATCCAAATACTTTTAATAAAACAGTGATAGGATTCAAATTCTGCTGTGTTGTGTTTGCTTATTGCAAAATTTATTATTTTTTTTTTTGTGGAGAGACAGGTAAGAAATACTACTGTATAATTTGCTTGCTTCCAATATACATCTTAGAAATTGAGAGTGCACTTAATTTTTGGTTATGGAATAAAACTTTGGAAACTGGAACATTTCTAGCAGTGCCCAAACCAGAAGGTATGGAGGTTTGCTACTTCTTTTGTTTAGTTTTCCTACAGCAGGTATTTGGCTGGTGAAATTAGGGCAGCGCAAGAAAGCAGGCTTGTAAGTCTGCCTCCAGATTCAAGAGATTAGGTCTATTACTATGATTTCAGCACAGGAAGAATATCCAACTGTGTCAAAAATGCAGATATGCAACCCTTGCCCCAAGAGAAACATGCTTCAAGGCCCTGACCTGACTTACGGATGTGGGCGATTCCATCCTTGTAGGTGATGCTATTGAAATCAGGGAAACTTCTCTCCTGATGTAGTTTCTAGCAGCTGGAAATGTGCTTTTTTTTTTTGGATTTGGGCCCCTGAATATTATTTGAAGCATATTGTGATGCATTTACTCATGGTGGGCAACACATTACTCTGTGTGGACTCCCACTGACTTCAAGGAGTCTGCTCACAGCGCAAGGGGCCACTCGGCAGTCAGACCCTGGCCTCAGACACAAGGCATGTCATCACAGCCAAAAGGCACTTCGAGCTGTGTTTGGGGAAAGCCCTGTGCACCCCTGCAGGTGACAGCCACCAGTGTGTCTGGTGCTCCTCCCTAGCTATTCTTGTTGCAGGAGAGAGGAAAATCAGTATCAACCCTTCTTTGTAGGCTTCCCAACTCATCAGGAGCAGCAGTAGCACATTTCTCGCAAGCCACTCCCATCTCTTAAGACTGCAGACTTCTGAGTCCTGACCAGTGAGCTACCCTGCCCTATTTACAAGCTTCAGTTAAGTTATTCTGGTGCTTTTAGCACATTTTGGGCTTTAGAGTGAGATGCCAGAGGCAGCAGGCTGAAGCTTGTGGCACAAATAAGATCCTCACAGCTAAATTTAGGGGAACCTCCACAACACTTTATTGATTTATTTTTTTTTCTTGTCAGTACTAAATTAAATTTCACTTGACTCTAGAAGGATAACAAAACAATACAATTGCATCTCCCATTTACCAGGGTGTTACTCCAAGACAGCAACTGCCTGCCTTTATAAGAACATGGGCTCTCCTCAACCATTTTGTCTGAAGGGGGTAGACACATAGAAGCAGGTAAGAATTTTTAAACTAATTTTCAGTGAAATACTGGTGCTTATATGGCTGTCTCACTGTAAAACTTTGAGCAGAAAACACTGACGCTGAGATTACAACTGCAGGGACTTCATCCTACTGATGTATTAGTTAACTTGTCAGTGGTATTTTTCACATCAGTTTTACATTGAAACCACAGGTTGTTCAAAACAAACATAACAGGAAACAGCCAAAATTATTCTTTTGGAAAGGGAGGAGAGGAAAGACGGGATAAGAGTAAGAGCTTCTTACTCCACCTCATTCATCCTGGTGAGTAACAAGAGAGTCTGGCCCCATGTTTAAGACTGAGATATAAATTGTCACTTTTTGGACTCCAGCAAAACAGACCACATGTCTGCACTGCAGCCACCACAGGTCACCCTTGCAAACCCAAGTTAGACTTCAGCTAACTGGCTGGGTACTGCTCCCAGGCCTATCTTGGCAGTATGGAGGCCAGTGCAGATTTACATCTCTGATCAGCCCAGATCCTTGGAACACATCACTGCTGCACCTATGGTCCAAGCAGTGCCTAAGCCAGCTCACAGCTTTGTCTCTCTGACCCTAACCAAGGTGAAGAAACCGTGCAAACAGCAAAGAAGAGCGGAAAAGGAACAGCAAAACATTTTAAAATCAGTATTGTTCAGAACTGGGGCAGTCACAGCAGCTTAGCTGGGCTAACCAGTAAGCCACAGTTTAGGACTGTCTGGCACTCAGGTATATCAGTCAGTTAGTCCAATAAGGCTTCCCTGCTTCATTTCCTCTTTCCACGCATGGCAGGAGTGGTTGCCCTGCATGCTTCCCTCCCACTGATGTAGTGCAGGTGAGAGGAAAGCTGGAAGGGGGAGGAAGGACAGAGATGCAATGAACTCGCAAGGGAGGAGAAAGCAGAGCAAGGCCTTTGATGACTCACACTGGGGATTCAGTGAACACCAGTATGTGTGGCCACTGGGACTCTTTCATTGGCAGTGTCTGAGGTGTAGGAGGCCATAGACCTGAAGATACATGAGCAAACAGCAGTGTCTGAAGGCAGAACCACATGAGCTTTAGCACAGTATCCCTCATATTTCGTTCCACAGGAAGGATCCTTTCATTAACCCAGCCCAGAAGATGCCAGTGGCAGAATAGTCTGGTCTCACTTTTGCCCCTTCCCTGTATCACTTACACCAAACTGCTCACACTCTCATCCATTGATTTCTCTAGAGTCCATATCACATTTCTCTCATTTACCGCGAAGAAAAATATCAGTGGGCTAAACAAGTAATTTTGTCTCCCTTTGGCACTTCTTCAAACATCAGCATTTAACATGTCAGGTAAGTGGCACACCTGGCTGGTCCTCCCACGAGTGGCTGTGGCTGCAGCTCTTGTGTAAGCCCAGCTGCACACAGGGTGCCTGGGACCCCGCCACAGCACTGCCTGCGGTGCACAACTCCTGCACACAGGACAAAGCAAACACAGCAGAGTATTTTGCAGCTATGCAATATGCAGTTATAGACACAAGCAGATTGCTATTAGGGCTATTCCAACACAGAATTATGGTCCAGTTTGTTACAACAGTCAAAGACAAATGAGACCCACATTCTTCCTTCACTCACATGGCATACTGAGTTCCTGGCTTTGGTGGATGTATAATTATGAAGGTGAAGTTTAGCTCCTGCTCTGCACTTTTTTCTTTTTTCTTTCCCTTACCCCCAAGTCAGGAAAGTAAGTATTGAAGGAACTTCACAAGAAAATTTGAGTATTTTGTTTCTATAAAAGAAATTCCACAAAGTAACAAGTGACTAATATTACTAATGCAACATGAATATAATAGGCCAATTTCAACAGTAAATCATAATCATGATACCTATGCCTTAGGGTATTAAGACGTGATATAAACTTGAGAACCTTAGAGACCTCTGATCTGTGCTCTATTACAAGGATCTGAAAGCAGTGTCTCATTAAAACGAGGGAAAGGGGGAGTGAAATAACACTTGAGTCTTTAAAAAGCTGGTGCATTTTACCACAAAATAAAGATGCATTCTTATCAGCTTTCTCAGGTAATCATGAGGCTGTAGCAAGAGACCTTGACACTGTGCTACTTAGCTAAAATCCATAGTGAAAGGTTTCTGTGGTCTTTCTTTTCCATTTTTTTCATTTTTAAGCAGAGGTTCAAACAAAGGAAAAAAATTACTGGGGATGGCCAAAACGATGTGAAATGGCACACTTCTTTCTAGGACAACATCCAACTGGTTCCAGTTGGATTTTGGAGAAAACAAATCACCATGAGGAAAATTAGGTATTGGAGCAGGCTGCCCAGGGTTGTTGAGCAATCTCCATCCTCAGAGGTTTTCAAGACAGGACTAGATAAAACACTGAGCAACCTTATCTGACCTCAGAAATGACCCTGCTTTCAGGAAGAGGTGGGACTAGAGACATCCTGAGGTGTCTTTTGACCCAAGTGTTTTATATTAATCTGAGTAGCAGATTATGTTTGTGCTTTATGGTGCTTTCATTTTTAAACATGTAGAAAGGGGTTTTCCTTTCTTATTGGGAAAAACTAAACCTTTTGAACATTTACATGAAAATGGAATGTGTAGGAGTGTCAGCTGCACCCATCTGAGCCTTCTGGCTAGGGTGGTGGCTCAAAAGGTGGGAGACCCATCTTCGAGTCTCTGCTGCATGACTCAGAACTGAAGTTTGCACCCTGCATCACTCCGGAGGGGTTGCAAACAGCTCACCATTTAGATCGGTGTTTACATTAGCTTGCTAACCATCCTTGATATGTCTGTGGTGACCATTATGTTTTTAGCTCAGCAAAGCAGCATGGTTTGGGGATTAAATCTTGAGCTGCCCCCGAATCCAGCAGCGGTCAAAGGTGGTACAGTGCCTGCTGTGGCTTGGCCCAGCCTCAGAGGCTGCTGTAACTTGTTTGTGGCCCCTTTTTGTTCACTGGGTAGCTGTCTGAGACTCCACAAGAGCCGGAGCAAGGTCACGTTGCTGATTTCCTCCTTCTCCTCGGCACAAACCTGGCGTGGCTCAGTTCTGGAAAGTAAGTATGGGATAACATGAGATGTCAGCATCCAGATCAGTCCCTTTGCTGCCTTAGAGCCAGAATAGAGAGGCTGCTAGTGAGCCCAAAGAAGGGAACAGTGTTTTCAGAGCCCATTCGGTGCCTTCAGAGACTGGATATGTTGCACATAGCAAAGAACTCCCAATGGCTAATCCTGCACCTAAAACTGTCTCCTTCTGCGGCCTCAAGCACAGCATTTCACCTCTCTGTTGCAATTTTTTCATCTGTAAAATTGGGATAATGACATTTTACTAACTCGCAGGACTGCTGTGAACTTTAATTAAGAAAGGGCTTGTAAAATGCTTTAATGAGGGAAAGCATTAAGAATTAGTAGATTATTTGGTTAAGCTGGCTGACGTGGTGCTGCCAGACTTGCCCGGATAACTCAGGATCTGTATGTACACACTACAGACTGTGATTCTGTGCACCTTCAAAGATAAGCATTGCAAGGCTTGGGTCTTGGGCAAGCAGTATTCAGGTTGGGAAGCCTCTTCCAAAGCATGCTGGCTCACAGCACTTATATTCACTGCCTACCTTGTTTTTCTTTATTTTGCAGATGGCAAAAAAACTTCAATTTACCAAGAGCCACTTTAAAAGGAGGTGCAAAGCCAGACGGTGGGTTAGTGAACAATAACAAGGACTGAATGCAGAATGTCATTTCTGATCCTGTGTTTCTGAGGATAGGGAAAGCCACAGGTACATATGCATTAAAGCTAGGAAACCAACCCATTTCTGTAATGCAATGGCAGGCATTACAAGAAACAGCATTGCATCCAAATGCCTTTTCCTTAGCAAGTTATGTTTTTTTGATGGGGCTGTGTGGCTCTGTTCTGCTGGCACCACGAACCACAGACCCTCCTCTGCCTTGGGTTGTAACACACTTACGGTGGGCGAGGCAGAGGTTCTCGCAGGGAAGCAAGCGGCGTCTCTGCAGTGCGTTGCAGTGAGAGCGAAGAGATTGCTCTGCCTGCTGTCTCTGGCTCCTCGTGTGCACTCAGACTTCATGTCACTATTTCCCTTCACTGGGAAGTCAGCCAGCAAGCCTTTGGGCATCTGGCAGTACTCAGCAGATGGGTGACTATAACATAAATCTATGCAAATACAGTGCCTCGCAGGTAGAAATCTATTCAGATGCTGCCTTTCATTTTGCACCTTACAGCAGGCAGTGGATAATAACTCTGTCGTCCTCACATCTTTCTTCCCATTCATTTTTGCACTTCTTGGGCCAGGAAAAATTTTACTGCTGTGAGCAGTACTGAACAATTGAGTAAGTGGATGAAGAAAGGCATCCCCACAAGAAGTAAGACTGGGACTGGTTCTTCAAATCCAACAGCCAAAGGTAATTCAGACTCAAGCTGCGTCTCTCGATGCTCAAACTGCCACAAGCAGACAGTCACAGGAACACTGAGGTGACAATGTGCCTCTCTGTGGGGACCCTTCTATATCCTTCTACACCTACAGAGATGCAGCTGCCACTGCAGCCCTGTCTGGGGACAGTGACCCTGCCCTGTTCTCTGCCTGCTTGCTCACTGCCTCCTTGTGTCCCCCAGGAATGTGAGAACGGGCCAGTCCCTCCAGTTACTTCATCAGGAGCAGCGGTGAGGCCTGGGACTCCATATTCTTCCCTGAGGAAGATTTAATCAGTCTGTCTTTTAATACCATCCCGTTGCTCTTTGATCAAAGATTATTTAAGCTATTACTGGAATATTGTGCTCAGACTTCTATTACAGCTGGTATTCACAGAAACAATACTCCTCTCTAGCTGAGCAAATAATGTGAGCTGTTTGTTTTAGACAGAATTCCACATATTCACTTTATGTTACTTTCACACTGCTGGTCAGGAACAATGATACTTGTCCACAGCTACAAATAATTACTGGGAGTCATATTTTGGTGACATTTCCAGCAAGCTTCTATGGTGCAAATCAATTTGCAGCATTTCCAGTTCCTAGGCATTTCTTTAGAAATCAGACATTGGATTGGCTTTGGGGTTTTGTATTCTAACAAGTGCCAGATTTCCTCCCTGTGTTTCCATTCTTTAGATTTTAACTATGTTTGCAAAATGTCAGACATCTAAATCAGGTTTCATTTTGTCAGATATGAAATATTATTGTCTGAAAAGATCAGCAGCCACTAATCTACCTACATCCATGTTGTTTGTTTGCTGGTTCTACTACAGACACCTTGGCTCCCCGATATTCTCAAGATTAAGCTTTAGCCCAATATCTTGTGTTAATTTTTAGGCAAGATTGTTCAGAGTGATGGATACAGAGTTAGAGCAATGACTGCAGACCAAGACTAACGATTTTAAGTGTTTGATGTTCCTCTTCAGTTTAGATACCTGACAAGGTATACATGGGCATTGTTAGCATAGCCTGAAAAATCAAGCTGCTGAAGTGAGCTACTAGTCAGGCGTAATGGATTAGTAGATGCTGTTGATAATCATAAACCTAGAGCAAAGTTCTTGACATTTTTTTTAATGCTGCTAAGAAACACCCTATTCCCCTTTTTAATGTGTTCGTTTTTAATGAAGGTTTCAGGAAGATGTTTCCAAGATATAGGAAGAATAAGAGAATTCCAGCTGCTACCCCACTTAACAGAGAGTATTTGCACTTGTTGAGATGTATCATGTATTTGAAAGCTATTGTGTGGCAAATCCAATAATCCAAATTATTGTTTGCTAATCCAATTAGGCATTTTAATTAAACTGTGCAAAGTTCAGCACTGCTGCGAATTTTATATCTGGGTTTTGGTTCACTTCATTTTATAATTTTGGAGTGTCATCAGACAACAGAGCTGTAGCTCAGAAAACCAAAGGTGTCCACACGTTGGTGTACCGAGAAGGTAGCTCACAAACTGTCCTGTCACTTTTCCCAGAAAAGCCAAGCCAGATAAAACTGCAGATCCTATCATGAGCAAAGGCATCCACTCCATTGCTCTGCCACCAATGTACTCCTGGTTGTGTATTTACTTCTGTTTCCTTGTGACCTTCAGCTAGCCTTCAAATTTGGCCAGAATACTCGTATGGAATATGAGCCTAAACAGGATGTGAAAATTTTATTACATAACCTAGCAAAGCCCAGGAATAGACTGAAGGAGGGGGTGCACATGAACTCTTGTTAATTCCACCTAAATAAGGCAAACTGAAAGATACCTAAGCTGCTGTTTGTGCTTGACAAAAGAGCCCTCCTATTCATACCCTTCACTTCACAACATGTCTTGCTATGTCTATTCTTGTGCTTGTGAGAGAGAAGAAAGAGGAGGAGAACAATAACTCCTCTACAGCCATACATGGGTTCCCTTTCCTTCATGCAGGAGACTGAGCAACCCACACAACACCCTCTTCTTGCTAAGCAGAGCTGGAGGCAGGCAGAGAACCAGCCTTCCCAAGTGAAGGTCTGATGAGCTGATGTATCCTGGTACGCTGCTTTCAAAGTTAGCACGAGCTTCAAGCTACTGATCAACTTGACTAAAAGCTCCAGAGAGTGCAACCTTTCCTTTTCCCTGTGCAAAATAATGTTGTTTCTGAAACAGAAACTACTAGGAAATCAGTAGAACCATGACTCCGCCTCCGCTTGTAGGTGGGATATCAGATCTTGCCCACCTCTACATGAATGAAAGCAATGGCAGTATAGCTCCCTGCTGGCAGAGAGAGTAGGACAGACACCCCTCCTGATGCTTCAGAGAAAGGAGACCAGCATAGCTCTAACTCTCTTCCATGCTGCTACAGCACCACGTGGACATGCTGGAGAACAGAAAAGCAATCATGTATTCATCTAATTTTATTCTTTGGAGCTTTACTCTTTCCTCTGTTCATAATGTCAGATTATTTTATTTTATTGTTAATTATTTCAAATATTTTCTTATTCTTCTTTTAAATTTCTTTCATTTCGAATTATCTTATGTCTCCAAATGTTGTTTAGACTTATGTGGGGAAGAAAAGAACAGTTTCCCACACTCATCTAAATCTCTGTTTCAGGATGATTAGAATGGGCTTGTTAGACAGGCCTGCCACTTGATGGGTGAAGGGCCAGGTTTCATGCTGGCAGTGGGGTTCTCAGCTGCTGACTGAGATTTGTAAAAGTGTAAATCGAGGATGCACTTTACTGCAACTGGACTTCCAGGCAACCCATAGATCCCATCAAACCAGGTATCCATCTGTAATGATGTACTCCCGCTGTGGAAAACTCAGTGCCGGTGTCTCACAGGTTGCAGTGTCTGCTCCATCAGTGGTTTAATCTGTAGAAAGGTTCTGTATGATCTGGACTGTGGCTGCTTCCCTGCTCACCCTTTTCCCTTGCCAGCCACAGAAGCAGCCAGGAAGCATTTCTCACCCCTCCTGACACTCAGTATCTCAGAGGAGGAGGTATTATCCCTGGAGGGCTCCCAGCTTCCCCAGTTGGCTGGGCAGAGCTTCAGTTTGGGATCCAGTTGGAGACTGCTGCCAGGCTTATCTTATCTGCTGAAGTTTTTTGCCTGAAGCCAGCGCTGAATGTTTTTTGGTCCTCATGAGTGAGTGGGATCTTCTGATCTGACTTTTTACCAGAGAAGGCTATATCACTCTGAGATCCCTTTCTTGTTTTTACGTAAACAACTCTGTAGTCTGTGTAGATGTCCCTCCAGGCTGTTACACGTACACTTTGAGGAACTCAATAAATACCTCAACTACACATTTGGTCTTGGCAAGTGGGGAGTAACTTTACTGTGCAAGACAGAGATGACCCTTGTTATGTAGATAGATAAGAGGCAATCTTTCAGAGAACTACATCTCAGTTCTAGTTTATACCTGGCAGTGTTCCTATCTGAGTTATCTGAAGCCTCCAAAGTAAAATAACTCTGTTCAATGTGCTTGAAAAATTCAGAGCTTTGATCTATACAAATAACTTAAATTTTCATGATTGGGCCAGAGGAAGAATTAAATGCACGCTTCATTTCAGGCTTTGAGGGAAAGGTGATGTGCAGGAGGCGACAGCACAACATTCAGAGACTGAATTCAAAGTCACACAGTGACTGTGTGATTCGGGCACTAGATAAGGCTATGCACAGTCTCATTCCTTCTGTTGCCCTTGGAAAATAAAATGAGATCACCTTTTCTTCCCATGCATAAGCAGGTCTTTCACACACAGAGTCTTAACTGTCTGAAGGAGCTGAGCACATTCATCCAAAACATAATTTTCTGGTAAGTTTGTCTTTCAAAGAACTTGCGCATCAACAAGTAAACACTGTTCTCTGTTCTTTTTTCTTTTTTTGTTAACCTGAGAGGTGAGTCTTCCTCCCATAGTGAAGGATCCCTTGGTAAACTACTGCTTGGGAGCCCAACCGCTCCTAATATTAGCCTGCATCACTATGCAAATGCAGCTCTGGTGTTCCCACATGCTGGGGAGGGAGCTGATCCTGGCTTCCCACCACATCCAACAGCTGCCTACAGCCTGCACTCGCCACCTTTTTAGACTAGATCATGGCGATCAGCATTTGTCTCCACTTCTGACTTGGGTTTTGGTGGCTTCTGTCCTTTGATGTACTTGTTGTAGCTCCGTGTTTGAGAGTCTCTCTGCTCCAGTTTTCAATGCAATAAAATATTAATTCCTGAGAATACACAAGATCAGCTGCTAATATTTAAGGGAGACAGTGAAAGCAAGATTTTAATTGTAGTGCTTTATCTCAGTGTCTACATGTAAACCTAGTCCAATGACTTTATGTTTACCTTTTCTGGATAACTGTATAAACCTGCTCAGCAGTTTGAAAAGACACTGAAAAAACAGAAAACTCTGTTTTCTTCAGTTTTAATTTAATCCCCAGTAAAGCCTGAGAAGATAGTAAGCAGTCCATTTCTCCACATTCAAGAAATATACTAGCAGCACACTGAAACTCTTTTTTTACTTAGGTCAAATAAAATCTATTGGATTCAGTTTTCCATTAAACAAGACTCCAGTTTAAATATATTGGAGGTTGGATGTTATGGGAATCCAGGTTGGTAGCCCCTAATGAGAGGCTTGATGGTTCTGGGGTAAGCTTTGTACACATAGTACCCTGGCTGAGGCAGCAGCATGCTGCTATACCCCTGTGGAGGACCTCTCTTTTTCCACCTCTTTCTGAAAGGCTCCCTCACCTCCCTGGAGAACAGGAGGAGAGCAGCTGATAACCCTCACTGCCTGCCAGAGGCCCTGTTTCGGTGAAGCAGCTAGAAATATTTGCTGCGTATCGCCGATCCTCTGCATTGCTCCAGGCAGGGCCACCTTGATGGACAAAAGTTTACAGTCCAATCTATTTTCCCACCTCATTTTGTTCACCTATGATGGTGAGAATATTCAAATATCCAAATGGAGAATACTTATGGTTGCCTGACTGTTAGCACAACTCTTTTACACCTGCCTCCAAAACTGTAAACATGGAAATCAAACACCTGTTGTGCTTCCAACAGGAGGAGGAATTGCAGTGAGGTATAACCACTAACATTTTCTATATTTCTGGCTTGGATTTTTTTTTTTTTTCTTAATTGCTAAGAGGTTTAACACAATGATCTTGCACACAATATAAAAGAACTTACATTTAAATAGGCTTACGGTTCTTTTCACTATATATTAATAATTTGGGTGACACATGCCTTACTCTTTCATGAGCTGCCAGGGTAAAAAAATCCCGTCTAGCCCAGCAAACTTCTCCCTGCATGGCTTCACACCAGTGAACAAGAAAGGAATGCTCCCCGAGTCTCCAAGCTCCACCTAAAGCCACCCAGTGATTTTGCCATGTCTGCAATTGGTCCCATCGATCAGGGTTTAAGACAGATGGTTTCTACGCTGCAGCTGTTAGGCGAGTTCATATGTTCAAACTTGTAAAGGAGTCAGGCCGTGGTGTTTGAAATACATCTGCGCTCAGTCAACTGAGTTCAGGTGTGGCTGAAAGCATGCCAAGTATTTTGGGGAAAATACCTATGGGGATTGTTGTTCTTATAAAAAAAACACCCACAAAGGTATGTAAGCGGATTTGTTCAGTTCAAGTGAAATTCTCTTTATCCATCATGCCTGATTTTAGAGTGATATAATTTTTAGGCAGATTTTTTGTGTGCTGTAACTTGGACTATGCTTAGGAGAAATCAAGGTGAGCAAAAAAGTAGTTGTTTCTGTCTCTTCAGCATTGTGTTACAGTATTACCAAAGCTATCAAGATTTCTTATGAAAATATAATGAAAACATTTTTGCATAATTAAGTATTGGGATACACATACGTGTTACCTATAATATGTATCCAGTGGTTGTGCTGGAAGGGACCTTAAAGATCATCTAGTTCCAACCTCCCTGCATGGGCAGGGACACCTCCCACTTTAGCAGGTTACTCAAAGCTCTATCCAACCTGGTCTTGAAGAGTTTCAGGAAGGAATATGGCATTCATAATTCTTTGTTTTGTTTTTTTTTAATCTTTCCTGATCAGGATGTGGTACGAGCACTTTGCTGTACGCCATTAAGCTGCCACGCCTCCTGAGCAGCAGCAGTCCTTCATCAAATGCCTTTCCGTATTTGTTTTCTAGAGAAAACATGTATTTCTGTATCACTGTCTGGCTTTTGAAAGATGAGAAAAATAATTGATTTGCTTGTTTGGGACTCACCGCCTTTGATCCTGATGAAATTCACAGGGTACAAAATTTCCTTCCAGTGATGTAAGGAAGGATTTTTCTGATCTTTCTGCATTCTCCAGCCAGTCTATATAATTCTGGTTTTGGGTTTAGGAAAGGGCTTCTGCAAACCTGCTAGACATTTTGCCCAGTAACTCCAATTGGTAAATTACCATAAGCATGGGATGATCTCAAGAGAAAGATGAGACCCCTTCTGTGAACAGAACCCTTTTCTGTCTTCAGCAGTATCATGTCTCTTCCTGTGGTCTAAGCATCTCCCCACCTTACACTGCCATCATCTGACAGAGGATCTAGAGAGAATGAAAATATTTTAAAATAAAAATATGTCTTTGTGACAAATTAAAGAAAGCATCCTCAGAAGAGCATTAGCGTGTTCTGATGCCATCTTTGCAGAACAGCATAGGACAGCGTCCATAGCACAATGCAGGGCAATAAGAACAGGAAAATGATGGGCAAGAAGGAACCTCTATTGACAGTATATGCACACATCAATATTTGATGGAGGAAGGGAAGGAGAGGAGAAGGATTCAGAAAATATTTCCTTCAGGTGCAGCTGTACTTCTTATAAAACAAAAAAACTCACAAACTTGGTAGGAAAACAGCATGTCAAAAACTAAATCAAGTTGTTTTTAAGTCACTTTAAAATTTTTAAATATTTTCCCCTCCAGGTCATGTATTACAAAGAGACGTGACTCTCCAACACCACTGTGGAATTTTTTACTGTAAAATAAACTTGTATTTGTGTCTGACAACCAATTTGGAAACTAAAGTCCATGTACACACAAGAAAGAACTTCACGTTTCCCCATCGATATGCCAGAAACAAAGAGTCAAGCTGTGGGGATGAATAAGTGATTCAGTTCTCCTTCGATTTTCTCTTTTTAACATCAATGCAAGTAGATGGTGTTATTTCATTTAATACTCAGGTTATCAGACAGATAAAGACTCTATTTTAATTAATATGTAATTTATATTCTAAAACGAATGTTTGCTGTCTATGAAAACAGTTTCTAAAAAACAACAGATCCATAACATTTCTACGTTATGAATCAGCTTTTTAATAATTCAACAGCTTGGTTCCCCATCCCTCATGTTTCAACAAAACCTGTGCTAGATAATATAAGTTTGCAAATTGGAAATAAAGATTGTATTTTTTAAAGTATATATATATATTTAACTGTTGGCACTGATTTTTCCTTCCTGTTTTCTGGTTAGTGGTAGACACAGGACAAATAAACTGACTTGGTACCCATGTCAGCAGCTGCCTCTTTTTCTTTTTTGTTCCTTTTTCATTCCTTTTCCTTTTTTTGTTCCCTTAGAAATAATTACTTTTCTTGACTGAGCTCTTCATTTGTTGACTAGTTTGCCTTCAACAAGTTCTTCCTCTGGCAAGCACAGCGCTCTGTCCTTCTTCTGTCCCTTGTTCTCTGACTCTGAAAATGTCCAAAGAGATGAGGAGTCCCAGCCTCCACACGAGGAGAGGATCTCCTTTCTGCTGCTGCCTTTACGTCCTGGCAGCAGAATAAACTCTCAAGCACCTGACTTGAGCTTCTTTTAATAATCCAAATATAATGTGATGTTTATTCATTATAACTGTCACTTTTGGTTTATTTCTAGGATGATTTTCAATATATGTGGAAGGTTTTCACAACCAATTCTTACTCTTGGAATAATTCTATATAAGGATTTCCTTTAGTTATGACTATAACAAAACATATCCCTGCAGAAGCTTATAAGATAGAAGTCTGTTTAAGTTATTCAGTAAAGATAACAAAAACTGCAGGAAAAAAAGAAACTAGCTACTGGTAAATTAAATTTAGATCACTTCTTTGCAGAGAGCAAAAGCCTGGCAGGCCAGGAAAAATCCATAAATGTGATTGCAGTGACAGAAAGTAAAACAAGAAAGAGGTCTCTGCTGTCCAGGCTCTGTGTGTCTACCCAGCGTGGGAGAAGTCTCCTCAGGGGGTTGTCAGTAGTTTGCTCCCCTTCCCCATTAGGTGGCTGTCTCCATTATGAGGCTTTCGAAAAACAGCCAAAATAGATCTGAGCGAAAACAACATTCTGAATGAAAGGGCAAGAATAAAGCACTTGTCATACTTTTATTTAGTTATTTAGCCATGACCAGCAATAGTGTCGCAACTCTTGCTGCTACTACACAAATGTCAGTAAGGATTTTGATACTGTCCCACTTGCACACTGCTTAGCATTATGGCAAATCCATTGGTAAGGCTGGTTACTTGCAGGGATTGATACCAAAACTGTGATATGGGTTAGTGGAAATGGTTCATCTTGGTCATCACCTTTCCTGTGGCAGTCTTGAATTCACTACTCCCAGGGGAGACTGGGAGTTAGATGTTACAGTAGAGAGCTATTTTGATAAAGATTTAAAAGTAAGGCACTTAACTACAGCACATTTGAGGACCACAGCAGTTGCTGCTTGTGTCTTTCAATGGAAAGCAAGCGAGTAGCAGGCACTCTGAGAAGGGACTGCAGGACAGAAGTACCATCAAACAAAATTACTTTAGGGCCTGCCCACCTAAAAACAAAAGACAAAGAGGATGTAGATGGGTGGAACGCAAAAGTACAAACCCAAATGTAAATAGCAGTTTAAAAACCTCTCATCTTGCAATAAATGTATCACAGCATCCTCAGTACTCACAGTTGCTCAAGGCTCTTGTTTCAGGGCTAAAGATAGCTCTGCTGGTAACATGAGACAAAATAATGGTGGAATTGTTTTACTCTAAGAGAGGCTGGGTACTAAGGAGCCAGCTTTATTTCCTCCCACCACCAGCTCCTTCCAGAAGATCCTTTACCATAAGCTTTATCTTGTGCTTAATATGAGAAGTAATGGGACCTCAGCATCTCTACGACTGCTCTGTAAGTACAAGACTGCCCCTCTGCTATGGCCGCTGGCCTGTAACATGTGTACTGCTAATGCAAGACAAGCAAACCTAGGTGTACATATTTTAAAACATCTGACTTCTGTTTTCATGACAAATGTTGAAAGAGACAAAGGACAAAAGTCTTACAGCTGGGCAAAGAAGCTTTTTAGCACAGCAAAAGCTCAGTTTTCTGGCAGACCAGACCTGAGCCATGCCAGACTTCCACCCTTCACTTCTTTGCACCGGAACTGCTGTAGCTCCCTCAAGAGACAACAGTATTTCTGCTGAATTTCCAGCCCTTAGGATCATTTGTGTTGCTTATGGTATTCAAACAAGCTTCAGCAGACTCTGAGATCTTCACAGTGTTCAAAGCAGTGAAAGAAACCCAAGGTACGCTGCACAACCAGGGATCTGAAAGACAATCGAAATCCTGCTTCTAATGTTAAAAAAAAAAATAATAAAAAATCAGGGAAAAAAAAAAGAAGAGCATCTATAATAAGCGTCTAAGATCAGCACCTTGCTACTCTGTTTCTACAGAAGCTCTTTTACACCACTGTACGAGTGCAGAAGGGCTAAGGGTGCCTCCCTGTCAAAGATCATGCAGTTCAGTGACAGTCTTGGCTGATGAGACACTTTGAGACCTGATCCAGTGCACTGAAGAAACGCGGAAAAGGATGCAGAAGCAGCAGGCAGTTACCTGCTACGATCAAGTCTCAATAAAAAAATGACAAGCTGAGACATTTTGGCAGGCTTTCTGAATGCCTAATGGAACAATGCTGCTGTAAACCGGCCTGGAAGCAAGGTTAAGGGAAATAAATCCACAGCAGGAAAAAAACTTTGGAAGCAGCAAATTATTTCAGTTCAAAGCCCCTTGGATCACATCTGACCATACGGTGACAGAATTAGTCCCGCTGATTGTTCCTGCGATAACTTGATTCGCATCCAGTATTTTATAACGGCAATTCAGCAGAAAACGCTCCCATCCGAGCCTGGGTGCATAAATATTTAACTTATCGGCGGTGTGGCTGTGCGTGAGAGTACTTGTCCGTATAGATTCGCTCTAACATCGAAATAAACACGTACTTCAGCCTCGCTTACGGCTGCAGAGACAAAACCCCAGGCAGCTCTGGAGTGTCCCTTTTCCACGGCACCGCGTTCCGAGACCCGTTTCCTCAAACCACCAGACGCCTGTGACTGCCAAGGCAAACACGGGGGCATTTCCACCCCCCGGGCAGACAGACGTGTTTGTGCCGCCCTCCCCTTCCTCCTCCAGGCCGGGCTCGCTGCTTCGGCGTCCCCCAGCACAGGGAGCCGCGTCCTTCTGCCTGCAACCCGGGATCACCGGCTCTTCACCCCCTCCTTGTTTTCGAATCCCTCACTAACTTCCCCCATCCCCTCTCCGGCCCGTCCAAAGGGCCGGATGCGGCACAGCGGG
>NW_009952990.1:7755136-7758244 GCF_000747805.2 Chaetura pelagica
CGGCGCTGAACTTTTCCCCCTCCTGCCGCGGTGCCGGAGGAACGAGGAAAGGGCAGACTGTGCCGGCCTGCGGGGGGTGCGCGGGTTCGTCTTGCTGGTGAAGCTGAGCCGCGTTTGCGGGTGTTTCGGCATCCTCAGAGCGTGTTGTCCGCCCTTTGCCTCCCTTCGAGGGGGCTGCGGGGTGTGTGTTACTCGCTCGCAGAGTTTGGGTTCTGCCAAACCCAACTCCTAAATGCTCATTCCCCCGTTCCTAAATGCTCATTCCCCCAACTCCTAAATACTCGACCCTTTCCCTCCTTGAAAACCAAGTTTCCCATGAAATCGTATGGAAGTTCATAATATTTGTGAAACGTTGAATCTTCTTCCCATTTCAACCCAAACAGTCACCAGCCGTTAGGCTACAAAAGATGGGGGAAATTGCTAATAACAAGTGTAACAGCCTGATAAATTGTGTGCTACTTTAATCTTCATCGGTGTGAAGGAGAGTGCTTTTTTTCAGATCACCTTCTGAATGTTGTCAGGTGCCTTTTCATATTCATAATTGTCTGTATATATTGACATAATTCCACTAAAACATGGGATTTTGCAGCCCTGTGGTTTCTGCTTAAAAGGAACTCAAGAGATGGAGTAAGACTCTTACAAGTGACTATAGAAGTATGTGCCTAGAGCCACCTAGAGATACTTGCTGCAGAATTATCAGGCCTCCCTTGTTTTATAGACTAGATCACGCATTTCCAGATACTCTCCTCAAATCTCCTTCAGGACTTGCTGCAGTCCTTCTAATATCTCAGCACAAATCTCTTCTAAAGAAGGCTTGATGAATGTTATCAGCATGCTAAGGATTTACTTATAGAGCTCTACGTAGATAAGCTCAGTAAATATTTTGCTTAAGGTTATACTCTGGTTTATCAGAGTTCAGCTTTTGCTGTAGAGCCTGTTTAAGACAGTCTGTAGTTTTGAAGCATCAGAAGACGAGGTGATGGCACTCTTCAAAATACATGGAAGTGTCTGCTTGGTTCAGTAGAGAAGCTGTGGAGCTCTCTTAGATGAACTTGACCTCCAGATGAAGTCCAGGCTGCCAGTGTTTCCAGAATGTGAGCTGCACATGCGGTGGCTGAAGTTCATTTCTCCAAAGACAGGGTAAAAAGTTGGGTTTGTTTTGTTTTTCACTGAAATCCCCAGGCTGCTGGAGGACTCTGAGGCACCTAATAGTTGTCAGTATCTTGAGGATTAAAAACTGTTCTGTTGAATTGCCTGTCTGTTCTGCATGCTTTTTCTCTTTGTTTCACAAAAAAGTAACAGCCACACTGAGAGTCAGAAAACCTGAGAGATGCGTTGCACCATTTATAGAAGTTGATCAGTAAAGTTCCTCTGAGCCTTGCAGCTCTAGGTTTTATGGGATCAGGGCCTGAAAAACAATGTGCTTCAATACTCAGAAGCTGTGGTACAGGACTGGTTAAGCTTAATGAGTTGAATAGCATCCTTTCTTTAAAAAAATAATGTATGGTGGTTTCTCTCCATTTCAGCTCAAATACTATGGAAAGGGGAGAAGCGTGGGCTTCATGACTGGTGAGCAGCTTACCTGTGAGGTCAAATACGTAGATAATTGCAGAGGACTTCACTGTGTTGCTGACTGTGTACACAAGCACTTATTTTAGGAGATACTGGCATTTGTAAAAGGTGCGCTTTTTACTACCTGCTAATGTTACACCCCGGAAGTCTTTCCAATGGAAAAAGGAACTTGTTGATCTTTGGACATGATACTCTAGTAACTACAGCTTTTTGAGCTGCTATCTAAGACTTAGAAGTAATTAAAAGGTTGATTAGATTTTAAAGACTACAGGGTCGTCTTGTTTGTGGGGAAGAATGACAGAAAAGACAAGACTGAGGAAAAACTTTAGCTATACATGTATAAAAAGAAAGACTTCGTTGACTTGTTTAGTATTCAAGTAAAGCCAAAACCCTGAAACTTTTGTCCAGGTTAAATGTGTCAGATTCAGTCACTGTGTTTTCTTATATGTAGGGGCTGGTGGTGGTGTTGGAAAAATACATCCTACATCAGTAGGTTGATAACTATCATTGAGGTTAAGGTTAGCCTTCATGTGATTGTATCTGCATTAAAAACTGTACATCTGGTAAGCTCTTTTCTGCCTATGGTGGTAAGCAGAGGTCTATTCTGATCTCTGAGTCCTGCCTTAGCTCGTCCTTCCCTAGGCTGTACAGCAGTATTGTGACCAGTTTCACCTTTCTTGTTTATCTGCACTTCCACACCCATTTGCACTTTATTCTTTTTACTGTGTGTCCTCTGCCCTTGGACTGCCCCATCTGCTAGCCAGTCCTCCTAAGGTGCTGTGTGTTCTTTCACATGTAGGAGTTCTCCAGATTTCCTGAACTTGTTTCCTACATGGTTGTTGCCATACAAATGTAAACATAAAATTATTCTGAACATTGTAGATACACCCCTGCATAATTGCTTGTATTCTCAGCTTCTCACACGAAGTTTCAAGGGTTGGTTAGTGATGCTGGTTTTTTTATTCATTCTTAAGGCACGAATCATGTATTTTGCAAGTATTCTTTCTAATAGAATAATGCAGTGGATGGCTTTTTAAACCCACGAGCTCCTCAGGGCCCGATAGTGAATGTGAGATGCCGTTAAGGTTGGATCCAAGTATAGGAGTGAGTGGCAGTTGCCCAGTTCTGTTGCTGTGGGGTGATTTCTCATGGGAAGGGGGAGCATAAATGGTGTCATTACTTCCTCTTGACCTGACATCACATGTCTGCACATCTGAAATCTAGTTATCAAAACTGATGGAAGGGGAAAAAAGACAGTAGAAACCATCCTTTCTTTCCTCTCACATAGGTGTCAGTGTATTTATTTATTTTTTTTTACTGCTGATAACCTGTTTAGTATCTTTTGTGTTGCATCTTCACTTACATTGGAGGCTGTTATTTATTTACATTTTTAACTCAACTGTAGGTAGATGGAAGGCCACTTGCTCACTGCTGTTGAAAACAGTCTTGCCTCTGTTCTTGAGAACTCCTGGCTTTAAGGAAAGAAAAACTGGTTGTGGTGATGCTGTGTTCTTGCATAAAGAACGCAGGGAAAGA
>NW_009952990.1:7758387-7767992 GCF_000747805.2 Chaetura pelagica
GAAAGAGCATTGACATTTGTGATTGACATTGTGACAGTGGTGATGATGCCCACTAGTTAGTGTGTAAATGAAGCAGTCTGTAGATGACTTTGAAATGAGGCCAAAAAGCTGAATTGTTGTTGACTATAAGACATGGTTCCTGGCATTCCTAAAACCTGGGTCTCTTGACTTCTATCTCAATGCATCTTATGAAAGCTTGAAGAAAGGATATAAAAGATGGCTATTTAGTGGGACTCTCCAGAGGAGCAGGAATTAATGTCCCTTTTCTTAATGCCACTGAAAACGGTATTGTGTGATAAACTGGGGGAGGGCAATAAGGGAATTAACACATGTAGGGTGTTTTTGGGTTTGTTTAATCTGAGATTAAAAAAGAGGGAAATATCATAAGGTTACTCTGCTATGGAGGTCTTTTGTTCTGTAAAGCAGATATAGGATACCTTACATTTTCTGTGACATGAAGTCACGGCAGTCAATGCATTATCTGTCATAAGTATTCCTTTCTAAACGTCTCCTTTCTCTTATGTGTTTCTGTGCGGCCATGGACGTCAATATAATACATCACAAAGGTCTCTGTAAAGTAGGTGGTGTTTAATGATTAAATTAATGGAAAAGTTCGAATATAACTCTTCAAATCTGTGAATTGTTTTCAGATGCATAGCTGTTGTATTATTTCATTGCCTGCTTTTCGGTGTATCTGTTTTAATAATTGTTTTGGCTGCTATGGAAACACTCCAGAATAGGCATACTAAATGATCTTCAATACCCTTTTCTAATCTCTAATCTTCTATGCATTGTATCCTTTTCGTGTTGGACCAACATGAACATAACAACATTTGCTATCTGTTCTCTGTGCTTACATCAAATGTAAATGTTAGCTCTAGACTAGTCATCTCTATCTTACAATTATTGGTTATTGTAATATTTCTACTTTATCAGGTCAAATACAAGTACGACTAATTTTTTCTTTCTTTGATACCACGCATGGTTTCCTGATGGCATTTCAGGCATATTAACTCTAAAATGCACTAATATGTGTGTAGACACTTAGATTCAAGTCATTATCTGGAGTCTTTGAACTGAAAAGTACTCCCCACCCAAATAGATGTTACATCAGATGGGGAACAGGATTTTTTATTACTCCTCTGAAGCTTTTAACATTTATGAAATTGGGAATATGTCTTTTTTTTTTTATGCAGAAGCTACCTTTCAACAAATAAAATGATAGTACTTGCTGGAAAATGTTAAAAGCATATTTGCAGCCCGGGAAAGGCCTCTCATGTTCACGAACTCTTGTAGTCACCAGCACCTGTAATCCCCTTCACAAACTGATGAAGTTGCATTTTTTAGAAGGGGCTGGGTATTTTGCTTCTGCAGCTTATGTTAAAATGCCTTTGCCTTGCAGTTCTGATGAAGTAACCGTAGCTAGAAGTCAATGTGTTGTCTTCTGGCAGTAGTCTTTAATTATGTTATGTATGTACTGTATACTTTGATGTATTGCTGTGTGTGTTGAAGGTGTGTGAAGAGCAGTCATAGCAGAATCATGTACTGAAAGCCAGGGACATACGCAGCCCCTGAGAAACAGGAATGAGACGGAGTTTGCATGTGTGACTGCAGCTCTGCTTCAGAAATGCGTCTTATATTAGGTTATTCAGAGAGAAGAGGGAATTTTAGGCCCTTGACATGCTCACCAAACACTACCCAAAAAGTCTGCAGCAGATGAAAGACAGTTCAACAGTACAAGAGGGAGACAATGATCAGCATTTTGCTTTGGCATATGTTACATAAATTTCTGCTTGTGAGTTCCATTAGTTATTTATGAAAGCCAATATCATTTTTCAATGCAATACAGATAGATAGGATAACAGGATGGCTGCTGCAAAGGGTTGACAGCCAATGATGAGGGCAGTGTTACTGCAAAGACTCAAGTATGAACACTTAGGACTACTACTCTGATGGAGAGCTTGTGTATTTCAAGACATGGAGAGAAGATAAGGTTGCTGTATGCGTTCTTTTGGAAGCCTTTTTACAATGCACTAGAACGCAGCTGTGCTTAAGGAAAGTAACCGAGGGAAATATCAATGTGGCTGGGCCTCTTGTTGCACAAAAATGGTTTTTTGGCAGCAGCTGTTTGCACTGGACTTAACTAGCTGATCATGAACACTGGAGAAACTCTGAAGAACGCCACGGATTTGGGTGGACATGATCAATAAGAAGGAAACTTTCAGAACAGTTAGAAAAGATGTGTTTGTAGACAGTGTGCAACTGATTGGGGTTTTTGGTTTGGGGTTTCTTTCCTGGTCACTCTGTACCAAATGGCATTGCTGGGTAGCAAACCCGTAGCTTAAGTCTCCTAGAAGTGGTCCAGAAGAGGAAAAAGAATGTCTGGGCATTAAAAAAGTTCTTATGGAGGAGGAAATAAGAGTAAAGAGACTTTAAAAGTGCAGCCCATATTGAAGAGCAAGCAAAGGACTAGTTTTGTTTGCACTGCAGAAGGTAGTATGGGATAAGAAAGGCTGAAATCGTAAAGAAACTAGAAATTATGTATGAGATGTATTGTCCATCCAGTTCTTTTCTGAAAAAGTGGGGACAGATAGCTTTACCATGCTTCTCTGTGCATGCTTTTCTTCCTCCTGTGCTTATTTGTGCTTCTACTTGTAGCTCCTATGTAAATATCTTCTTTTTTTTTTTTTTTTTTTTTCCCTGTAAATTTCTCTGAGAGGCTGGCTTCATTTAGCATGTCACCTTCTCTATGCGTAGGTCCACTTCCCTATTCGGGGCTTCTGTTTTTAAATTCCCAATCATTTGCACCAGCCTTCTCCTTAGCAGTCTCTTTTCTGAGCAATTCTCCATATTTTTTTCTGTGTGGATATAATCTCTATTACTAGCATGATGCCTACTGAATTTTCCTATTAAAAAGAGCAGATTTCTTCTAGTTTTGTGTTGTGGTGGTCCCCCTTCCATTTTCTCAATCTGTAAAAGCAGTTTTCTTTGCATGCCAGGAGCAGATACACAAGCTGTGAAATAGTTCATCATCTTTGTTGGAGACATGGACAGTGAGATTGAGTGTATCCTCAGCAAATTTGCTGATGATATACCAAGCTGTGTGGTGTTGTTGACACCCAAGAGGGAAGTGATGCCATCCAGAGGGACCTTCACAGGCTGGAGAAGTGGGCCAGTGCCAACCTCATGAAGTTCAACAAGGGCGCAACCCCAGGCACAAATAGAGGCTGGGGGGAGAATGGCTGGAGAGCAGTCCTGAGGAGAAGAACTTGGGAGTGGTAGTTGATGAGAAGCTTGACATGAGCCACCAGTGTGTGCTGGAGCCCAGAGAGCAACTGCATCCTGGGCTGCATCTAAAGAAGTGTGGCCAGCAAAGCCAGGGAGGTGATTCTGCCCCTCTGCTCTGCTCTGGCAAGACCCCACCTGGAGTACTGTGTACAGTTCTGGTGCCCTCAGCACAGGAAAGACATGGAGCTGTTAGAGAGGGTCCAGAGAAGGGCCACCAAGATGATCCAAGGGCTGGAGCACCTCTGCTATGAAGACAGGCTGAGAGAGTTGGGGCTGTTCAGCCTGGAGAAGAGAAGGCTCCAGGGAGACCTTAAAGCACCTTCCAGTACTTGAAAGGGGCTACAGGAAAGCTGGGGAGGGGCTTTTCATCAGAGAAGATAGTGATGGTAATGGTGTTAAACTGAGAGAGGGAGATTTAGGATAGATATTAGGAAGAAGTTCTTCACTATAGGGGTGGTGAGGAACTGGAATGGATTGCTCAGGCAGGTTGTTGATGCCTCATCCCTGGAGGTTTTTAAGGCCAGGTTGGATGAGGTTTTGTGCAGCCTGATCTAGTGATAGGGTTCCCTGCTCATGGCAGGGGGGTTGGAACTTGATGATCTTTAAGGTCCCTTCCAACCTTAATGATTCTATGTAGGATCTCTTTAGAAAAAGAGTATTAGAGGTCTGCTTCCTTCTGGTTTAGGCCTTGAGCATAGTTCTTTGTCCCACTCACTCCTACCAGTTTAGATAATTTCTGTGGCTCTCTGCAGTTTTCAGAATTTTGAAATACTCTTCAGTTTTGTTTATTCCCCACAAAAATACAATTTCCAAGCTGCAATCAGGGGTCAGTGACTGGCTCAGCCAGCTTGCCTAGCAAAGTCTGTCAGCACACAAGTGATGCAGGTGGTCACTTGTCCGAAGTGTTCCCAGCAGCAAAGCAGACATTAGGGGAGAATTGGTAGTGATTGATAAAGCACATAGTTCAAAGGTTAAATGTGCTCAATTTAAAAATGCATGGTTTCATATAAGATGACAAAAATGGACCTGAAACCTCAAATGGTGTGGGAAGGTGATTAACAGAAGCTGAAAGAACATGTATGTAATTGTATTTGTAGACCCTTCACAAACTAAAATACGAAGATAAGTACAAATAATTTCTTCTAGCTTTTGATAGAAGGAGGAAATAAACAGCTTTTAAATGTATGTACAGTGTTGCTGGGTTAAAATTTAAATTACTTGAGAAGCACTTTTTTTAGTATTTGTTTTCCAGTGTAGACTATCGTAAATGTTTTTATTCTTTCCATGTAAGAAATAAAAGTGTTGGAGGATAATGAAGTGTTTAGAGTTACCATCTGCTCTTAATTTGACTTGCTATATCCATTTACTTTTGTGCATTAACTTAAATATGTCCTGGACCATTGGCTGTACCATGATGAGATGATTTTGAAATACTTGTTGAAGTTCCCCATTCAGACTAGCTAAGAAGCATGAAAAATATTAACAGTCAATATATATTAGCTGTTTGCTTTTGATCTGTACAGATTCAGATTATTTCCAT
The DNA here is from genome assembly GCF_000747805.2 of Chaetura pelagica. Taxonomy (NCBI): domain Eukaryota; kingdom Metazoa; phylum Chordata; class Aves; order Apodiformes; family Apodidae; genus Chaetura; species Chaetura pelagica. Next base: position 7,763,216 of record NW_009952990.1, read on the forward strand.
TCCTTGTTGTTGTGGAACCACAGATAGATTATCCAAACAAATACCAGATGTTGTCTTTTTTATTTTTGTATGCTGACAAATACATTGAATTAATGTTACTGTATTTTATTATTTTAATGCGGTGCAAATTATATGATAAATAGAAACTGGAAATCCTAACAAAGGATCCAATTTTAAGTTTGTAAATTACAACAAATAACACTACACAAATATGTGCAGAATGTAGGTCCTTTCTTTTGAAGAACCTGGACTCGTCTGAACATACCTGCATCAAATATACAGTTAGAAAAATGTAGTGTTGTAACTTCGGGCTGTAACCTGTAATTATTGTAGACTGCAACATTTTTTCAAAGGTTATCTTATCCAAGGAATAATTTTTTAGTGTATTTTTGAAAGTAATGCTTTTCACAGTAATTCTTCATAGTACTAGTATTTGATTGTATGTGTTATTCTCATTGCTGTTTTCTATATAGATACATAAAAGTAAATGTAGACTTAAGAGGAATTTTGTAGCTTAGCAGTCTTGACTAGGAAAACTCTAGTTTCTTTTTCTGCCTAAATTGAGACTAAACAAGAAAACCACTTACCATTTTTAAGTTTAATTTTTTTTACTGTGTATATTACACTGTGAGGTCTTGTAGGTTATGTATCAGATGATAAGGAATTTAACTTGGCCGTGTTAAGCTTCGATATTACCCTTGACTGTGAACAAATTCTCATTTTAATATTGATGGATAAAATAAACATAACTGCATCACATCTTTTTTCTGCTGGTGTTAAGTCTGAACAAAATTACTTGATGTCCAAATGATACCTGCTTTAATTCCGCAAGTGAATGTTAGTACATTTTGTGAGAAAAGGAACAGATCTGTAAATTTTTTCCTCTTCTCCCTTGTTCCCATGCTGAATTGGTCAAGGCTATTTTCTGTCATTTAAAGAAATCTTTCGTACCTTGTTAGTGATTACTGCTGTGATCTGGTATGATTTTAAATTGAAGGCTTGCATTTTTGTAAAAAGACCAAACCAAAAAACTTCAATGTTTATAAGCAAGTCTGAATACTCCAGAACTCTGTACAATCATTATGTTGTGACAAAGATGGCTATTCAGTAGACATGCAAATCCTCAGTATGTAGGTTTTATATTCAGGCTACTTACTGAGTAGAAATTCTTCCTGAATAATGAACCTTCCATGAGTGCTTTGCTTTGAGGGATGATGAATGATGAGTCTGTTATCTCTCTGAATTGAGCAAATAAGTGAAGAGTGGTGGTATTCTTCAAAATAGGTCATATCACTAGCCTGGCAGCACCCTGAAAGTGTAAAGTCCAGTGAGCAGTATCCACTTACCTTCTCTGATGTTGTGATCTTTGGATGCCAATGTGTATCTACGTGAACTTACATGTCCTGCTCTGTGGAGGAGAGAGCTGGTTTAATAGAGCAACAATATAACTATTTTGTTGTGCAAAAGACTTATTTTCTTTTCCTCCCTTGCTATTTCATATATTTGGCTTCATTTAATGCTTTTTCTTTTCCTGCTTTCCAGCAATGAAGAGAGGATGCCAGGATGGTTTTTTGTTTGCTACTGACATTCCCTTTCTCCAAGGAGTGTCCCATGCCCTGCTCCATCACAGTCCTGAGCCTGCGAGTGTCTGCCAGGGCCAGGTTGTGAGCTGCAGCTTGGAACACCTGGCTGCAGAGTGGCACTGCATGTGCCCGCTGTCTGCCTTACACAATTAATTCTGCACACAGCTCTCAGCAGCGTGTTGGAGTTCTGTTCTTGACTTCCAGCTAATTAGCAGATGTTAATTTTGATGTGGTTTTTTTTTTAATGGGGGGGACCTGCTTACTAAGACAGCGATGATCACTGATTCCTTTTACAGAGGCCTGTAAAGCCATTCAGTGTTGACTGTAGCACTTTTCCTTTTCTCCTTTAAGCTCATAGCATGCAGGTAGATAATAGCTTAAGCAGAAACATCTGAACTTTTTTTTTTTAAAGAAAACAGATAACCTGATAACATTTCCAGCATGATCATAATCTGAAAAATCGTCAGACAAAGCAAAAAGATATGGTCTTTCATAAACAGAAAATATTGTTAATCAAAATTTTGTTTCAGAAAGCAGATTATAAATGTGAGTTTCTCAGCACTTGTGTAGTGCTGGGAATGGAGACTTCCCAGCTGTTTCAGTAAGCTTAGTGCTGGAGGCTTTCTGGGAAGGGAAAATGGCCTGAAGAATCTCTATGGGTTCATTGTGACTTTGAGGAGCTGTTTCAAGTGGACAAGCTGAAGTGCAAGTATTGCCTTGAAGGATAGCCCTCAAAATTAACTGTTTCTTTTGCTTTCAGGATTTCCAAGGCATCTTACTGTTCAAAAGTTGTTTCTGGATCTAAGGCAGAGCTTTTAAGTAATACAAAACTCTTCAGCAAGGTCCTCGGGCTGTTTTTTGCAAGCTGTGGGGCAAATAAATCGTTACGTTGCAAGGAAGATAGAGCAATGTTTAAAGAGTACAAATTCCTCTTTGTTGCAAATGTACTAACCTCATTAACAAGATAAAGCTGTGAAGACTAGGGCAGCACTAAATGGCTTATGGGAGCTACCAAATATAGATCTAGTAAAAAGTGGCAGGTCTGGGGAGCCCTCCCTACAGAGAACAGCTCTCCGAACCGCACTGCTTGCTTTCCTGCAAGAGTTCTGGGTCAGACTCCAAGTAACAGTATGTATTTGGGAAGAAAGCTTTTCTCCCACTTTTCCTTTTTTGCAGAACTTAGCAAGCTTTTTGTACTAGTTTGTAAAATGGTACAATAGTCTGTCTGCATTGCAGAGCTCATGCAGGTGATATGCACAATGAATATTTTTTTTGTGTGGTCTTGTACATAAAGTGAGAGTTCTCATTGGAAACTAACAGCCAGGTAGTTGACTGACCCTGGTATGATCCAACAGCAGTTTGTGGTGCTGAAAATTGTCCCAAAAGGCAAATATTAAAATGCTGTTCCAGAGGGACAAAAAGAAACCTCTTTCTCTAATTCCAGGATTGTCACCTGCTTTGCTTGAAAAGTATATTCTATGAAATTCGAACTTGGGTAACCTCTGCCTCTGCACGGATGTTGGTGGAAGCTCTTTGAGAGGTGAACCAGGGAGTGGGAGACTAATTACTGGGCTGATGAGGAGCTCTGGAGTGTGTGCTCTGGAGGTGTGTGCTCTGGAGTACACTTCTGTTTCTACCTTATATATGACATAACCTGCCAGTGGTAATAAACTTGGAGTAGTTTTATAACTAAAGGATGGTTTATAAATACAGAAACAGGCACCATAGGTAGTGCTGGGAGGCAAGCATGCAGCTTTGGTTTCAGAGCTAAATAAATTTATGATGTTATTGCAAGTGACTTTTTGTATCTCAAAAGCTCTCCTGAGACTGCTGGTTCCTTGTGGCAGTAAGAAATGGGATCAATATTTGAGGTAGCTGGGTTTTAGGATGAACATTTTTATATTTTTTTTTTCACTTTTGTGTTAAGTAGGTAGGGAGTGAGAGAGTTTTCTTACAGCCTGACTAAATTAATACAAACTTGTATGTACTAACAGGCCTACTTGTATGTCCTAGCAAGCAATTATTTTTCACAGGGAGTTGTTAGAATGACTGAATTGCAGAAAATCATTAATGTGATTGTTACATGTTTGCATCTCCCCCTCACCCCCCTGCCCCAGAAGCTCTGGCAATTCCATCATGAATTCCAATAGAGCTACCACATTTGCTAACTAAGAAAATTGTCTTTAGGTAAGTGGCTAGCAGAGGTTCTGGCTGTTTCTGTTTCCCTATGTTCATCCTTTTAATGTCTTTTGTTAAGGCTGTTGTGACGATGTTACATGGAATTCAACTGAATGTTCTTCCGAGATATCATTTGGACTATCACTGTTTAGATTATATTGGAGGGATAGTCATATGGATGACTTGTAAATTAATAGGTTCTAAGTGGTAGATTTGTTTCAGGTCAGAAAAGGATGTTTCTGAACACATAATCTGTTCTCTTTCTCTCATCAGTCAATCTCTAGAGCTTCTTCCATAAACGTATTTTTATCCTGTCACTTTTTAGCATCAGCTGTCTCCTTGAATCTCATTAGTTTGTCTGCCTTTAAGAGTCTTTAATGAGAAGTGGTTACTTATTCAGGTTGTATGTGGACTCATCAGAATAGTAACAGGTCTTTTATTATATCTGATATTTTTATGGTCCCTTTTATCCCCTGTCTTGGTACCTGAGCAGGCATGCAATGAGCAGCCCTGGAACTATGGGTAAAAATATTCTCTACATGAAGATATGTGAAATTCACATGCAGGCCACCTCTTAGCCTTATCTTTGACTGCCAAATAGATAAAAACAATATTTACTTCCAGATGCTTTTCAGACTCAGAATCGTTATTTGTGGCATTTTTCTGACTTTGTGCATAATGTGCAGACATTTGTGGTAGGCACAGCAATGTTATAATGGTTTGCTGAATGTTCTATGAAATGGCATTGCTCCTTACTTAATGTTCCCTTGTTATGCATTCAAAACTTGTGTTTAGCTTCTTGGCTGTATCATTACACTGAGAGCTCATGGTTGGTTGTTTTTCTGATGTTACACCAGGGTTCTTACAGTGCTGCTGAAATCCAGGGCACTTTTGTTCTTCCGTGTGTGACCTGTGATTTCACTGAATTCAGCTACAGTGTGTTGATGCAGTTCTGCCTCTCCAAAATATGCTGATCAGTGTTTACAACTAACAAGACCCATCATCTCCTGCTACTG
>NW_009952990.1:7768022-7778269 GCF_000747805.2 Chaetura pelagica
AACTCCAGTGGTTGACTGTGAGCAGAACACTTGGGGATTGCACTGGCAGAGCTGCTGGCTCACTGCTTTCCTCCTTTCCCTTCCTGATTAATTATTTTTATTTTTTTTTAATCTGCCTGTCATGTACTACACGCATCTATTTTAAGAATGCTAATGCTTGCTTTTGCCAAACTGTCTCATAGGCTGTGTTTTGAGAGTACAGGTGTTCTGTGCTCAGTATGAGTTCAGAGTTGTTGGCTTCTCGTTCCCATCCTAGTGCTGTGGGCAGATAACTTGCCATTTCAGCTGTTTGTGGGGCTGTGTTGCAAGCCAGGTCAGGGATCAGATCCAGGGGTGTTTCACTCTAAAAATGTTTTTTTGCAGCGTTGAACGTCAGAAATTTGTTGAAGGTGTGGCCAAGCTGCAGGGAAAGACCCGACAGAGCACATGGGACTTCTTTTAGGCAAAAGTGCTGTAAAAGCCTCTGTGGTATTGAGTTGGGCCTTGAGGGTATAAATAATCACTTTAGCAATGGTTTGATTCATGTACTTAGTGCTCTCATGGTTTGAGCATGTGAGTGCTCCTTGTCGGCCCTAGTAAAGTCAGACAGATTAGTATGTACTGCACAAGAAATGCTTAGTTGCTGCAGTGATGTGGTTTAATGATAGAAATTGTGGCAAGTAGCTCAAACTAGATGTGCAAGAACTTGTCTGTGCCAGCTGGCTATCTTGTAGAAAAGTAGTCTAAGGTTCCTTATTGCTGCTGTCAAATGAATGTGTAGTCTTACGGAGAAAGAAGTTAGACTTGTTTATGATACTTAAGTTTTTGTGAAACCATGATGAGTGGTATAAATTATGCTGCTGTTATTTAATTAATTGGTGACTGGACCCAGATGTCTCTAGTTGTTATTTTCAGGATCTAGTAGGGAGCCAGTATTGCTAAGAATAACACAACTGGTACTGACATTAGGAAGATCCTAGGAACTTTAGAGAAATGTACCTTTTTCTAGGTTCCATCTGTGGAATTTCAAATAAAACCAAGGCAGAAAAGATCCTCTGGTGGTCATTCCTTGAGGTGGATATCCTGTGATGGTGTACTTCTCTTAAATGCCTTAACCCTGAGACATGAAAGGTGACTGTGCAGCTGAGGGGAAAATGATGTTCCATTGAGCAGGGCCTGGATTCCTAACCTGTCAGGGATCCATAAAATTGGTCTCAGTTTAATTGTGTATCTTTATTTGTAGATATTCCAGAAATGAGTCTTGGTCCTAGTACAAATACAGTAATTCTTGATTGTGAGTAAAATGGAAAGATCAGAAATTCAAACTGAAATTTCTAATTCCTCAATTCTTTTTAATTTAGTCTCTCACCCAGAAACAGAAGTGTGGATGAATCTGGCTCCATGTTCCATTTTCCAAATTAACCTTACAAGGTTTAACAATTATCACATTGTGCAAAGAAACTTTGTTTAAGAACATGGTCTAAATCAACACTCTTAAAAGAAGCAAGTGGATGATTACTTACATCTTGAAAGCACAAATGGACAGTTCTGAATTATGCTGAAAAGGTGCCAGTGGAAAATACGTATTTAGCTCCAAATCCAAAAGTTAGATTAGAAGTCAGGTTTCAACTAGAATGACAACTATTTTAAACGCCTCAATGAACTTCTTTTTTTTTTTTTTTAAAGGGAAAAACCAGGGAAACAATGTTTTGCTTCAGTGTTTTCTTCCTTATGACCAACTAGTTGTGTTCTTTGATGGCATGTGAAATAAATCCAGTTTTCAAAATGCTTGAGAAAACAATGCAGTCACTGGCATCATGCTGCAATGGCAGGATGGTGGACATCAACTTGAATTCCTGGTTTGGGAAGCTAAAGGGTGAATGCATGCTGACCAGACAGCTGAGAGGTACTGTTTTTAGTGTTCATGAGAGAAAGTTTCCAATTTAAAATGGTATTAATTTTTATTTTTTCAAACTTTGGGCATTTGCTGCTCCTCTTGTGTTGCTCCCAATGCATCCTTTGGAGGTGTCTTACTCTCTAAGTAACAAGGTGACAAATATCTATAATCCCCTTCTGGTCAGAAAGATTTGAGGCTTTGATGAACTGCTGCAGATAGATCACTGGAGATTGCCTAAGATGTTATTGCCTTCAGCTGTCTTGTTCTGTGACTAAACCAGCAGAAGAATGTGTGTGTGCATGTATCTTAGTCTGCCTGTTGAAGAACAAGATATGAGTTTAAGTTGCAGTGCAGCAACTGAGATAAGACTGTGTTATTTGTTGTGGGGGAACTGGTGATCTCAAGCAGTCATGGCAGCACATGCTATGCAGAGAGGTCTGATCTGCTCAGCAGCTACAGCATGATAGCCTGTTTGGGCCTCCGTATTAATAAGGAAGAGCCTACTACTCTGCCACACTGGACCAGTAAAGAGTCACTAAGTCCCTTGCCTGTGTGTTACCATGAGCTGGCTGATTTTGGTTTACAACTCTACCCCTCTAGTGTGACATATAATGGGAGGAAAGCTCTTTTGTACTTCTCTGAGGAGCTTGGAGCAGCGGTTGCTGGCCCTGTCAGGCTTCTTGGTGTGAAACTGGTCTGGTTTTTTGGCATCCACAGTATTCCACTGTAGGGGTTTTTGTCTGGGATGCCTCTGAAAACTACTGCAAATATACTTAAGGAACAAATTTTGAGTTTTATACTGGACAAAACGGGATCTGAAGCACTGCCTGCAAGAGAAATGGGCTTTTCATTGGACTGATAAACTAGGAAAACGTAAGACCTAGTATGTAGCTTCAAACCCTCTTTACTAGCATAAGATTGAGATTAGTTTAGCTGTCATGCCTTTTTATCTGGACTTTGGTATAGAAACAGAATTTCACCTTACACAAATACTGGAAGTTGACTAAACATATTGCAGTGTTACAGTACAAAGTTCTTTTTGCTTTGACATTCCTTATTGGATTGAAGTGACTGTCTTGTGATAACCTTGTAGGGTGTAAAAGATGAGTTTTCCTTGTGGAACACCCAGTAAACCTAAATTTAAAATGTACAGCTTTTTGCATGAAGCTGGCCTAGAAGAGTTTGGTTAACAGTAGTGATACAGAACAGGCAAATCTGGTAATTTACTTAAAATATGATTCTGTCTCTTCTGCAGCTGGTCTAGACACATTATAGTGTGTATTATAAGTATGTATTAGTGACTTGTTAAACACTTGTAATCACAGAAACCCAAACATTTGTCATGAGCTTTTCAAATTCTTGGATAAAATTTGGTCTGATATTCCCCCAGCCTAAGTGCTTTAGATTAAGAGGTGGGGTGGGGTTGAGGAGGCAATTAAAAATTAGAGAAATTAAACCCTCTGATTGCTTTGAGACTTCTGTTAAATGTTTCTGCTGAGTCTTGAGAGGAAGAGGAGACAAAGTCCTTGTCTGAATTTATAAGTTTATGACTTACTTGAACACATAAATTGCTAGTTCATGCAGTCAAAGGTAAACCAAATCAGGATAGAATCATAGAATGGTTTGGGTTGGACGGGACCTTAAAGATCATCTAGTTCCAAACCCCTGCATAGGCAGGGACACCCGGTTTCTCAAAGCCCCATCCAACCTGGCCTTGAGAATTTCAAGGGAGCGGGCATCTACAGTTTCCCTGGGTAACCTGTTCCAATGTCTCACCACCCTCACACTAAAGAATTTCATCCTGATTTCTAACCTAAATCTCCCATCTTTCAGTTTAAAACCATTACTCCTGGTCCTGTCACTGCCCTCTCTGATGAAAAGCCCCTCCCCAGCTTTCCTATAGCCCCTTCACGTACTTGAAGGTCACTGTAAGTTCTCCCCAGAGCCTTCTCTTCTCCCGGCTGAACAGCCCCAACTGATTATCTTTGTGGCCCTCCTCTCAACTTGCTCCAATAGCTCCATATCCTTCCAGGCTGGGAGCTGCAGAGCTGGACACAATACTCCAGGTGGGGTCTCACAAGAGCAGAGGGGCAGAATCTCATCAAACAACACTCCCAAGTCCTCCTCAGGGCTGTTCTCGATCTGTTGAGTTGTCCACCCAACTTGGATCTTGGGGATTGCTTTGACCCAGGTACAGGATCTTGCACTTAGCCTGTTTAAATAGACAATGTTTAAATAAAATACTTGTATCCTGTGGATCGTCTAAAATACTTCAATATACTTCCTTAATAACTTTACTAGTCTCCATGAAGTAGGTGTGTGTGTTTGTAAATTGTCAGACATCTGCTAATTTCTGCTAGGTTCAGAGTGTGCAGTTCAGATAAACTAGTAGCATGAGGGCTGTCAGCAGTTGTGATGGAGGTGACAAATCAGTCCACTGGGCTATTTGTGTGTTTATAGCTTTATTTTTATATGTGTGTGTGTATAGGTATATAAACTTGTGAGTGGTTGGTAATAACTGTATGTTTTGTGTAGTGAACTGACTTACTAAATCTCAGTCTTTGGTAATTGACCCTAAGGGTTGCTGAAACCCTGTAGATAAGCTCCTTAATTTCCTCTCAAAAGAAAAGGAAGGCTTTCTCTGTTTACTGCAGACTCTACTTTTAAGCTTTGGCATTTAACTGCTGCCTTTAGTTGGGTGTGCTGTCCCAAGTGTAAAAGCTTTATAGTACCTCCTGCATTGGGATAACTAGCTACAGAGTAGAAAATGGTAAAGTTAGTGTTGCTTCCAGTATTTTAATCTATTATCTTTATATGTTTTTTCAAGGATAGCCTTGTTCTTAAAAGTGCCATTCCTGTAGTGCTGTAGAGTTGAATGTTGTTAATTGAATCTTATGTTAAGGAATCCGAGGAGAGGAAGAACAACTTCTTTTCCCTCTGTTCTCTTCTCCTTCAGTCTCTAAGCTGATCATTCTTCAAATTCAACCTGATATCTCATCCAAACTGCATCTTTTCCTTTTTTTTTTTTTTAAATACTTTTAGTAGGAAATTGTCATAGTAAATTATGATGGAGATTTCAGCTGTCATCTGAGTCTTAAATTTGCTATCAGTATCACATGTGTAACCTGAATTGTTAGTGGCTTTGTATGTGGGTAACAGATTAACGAAACTTAAAGGATATGCTCAAAAGAAAGAATTCAGATCTTGTCCTTTCTCAAAAATACCATGTAAGCAGAGGTGCTGTTCAGGCTGGTCCACTGGTTTTTTTAGGGTTTTTCTCTAACTGGGAAAGATGGGGGAGGGAATTAGTGTAATTTCTAGTTTCTTCTTTTTCTGCATATTCCTGAGCAGTATTTTAAAAGATATTGATGTTCCACTCTTTTAGTATGTGAACCTGTTAAGAATTTGCCAAATGATCACTGCAGCCTTCTCCAAATTTCATGCTACTGACACAGGAGACAGCTATTTAACTGTGATAATCCTTTCCCACCAGATTAAACAGTGTTGGCAGTTGAATTCAAGACTGGGCATTATGTGACTGGTGCTGTAGCTGGATTTTTGTCATAGTATGGCTTTAAGAGAGCTAACCTGTCTTCCCCAGTGATTGTCCTTCTCACACCAGTTCTGTGTGCTTTGTGTTTCATTCTCTGAATTTCAGATACTCTCTGTTCCGGTTTGCCAAGCTCATAGCTTGTTGTTTTCCAGCCTCATGTACAGAGGCTGGAATGTATACTTGCATAAGTAGTGTCGGGGATGAGTCAGTCAAATGGTAGTTAGTTACCTTCTCCCATCTCCAGAAACATACTCTTTTCTCTTGATGTTTTGTGTTGAACTTCTTTTGTTAGAAAAGTTTCAAGGATAGAAGTCTTTTTTTATGGTGTGAAGCATGTTTTTGATACTTGTTGACAGTGTGTGGACAAAGAGTTTACTGCCCATGTCTTAACTGTAGTTAGGTTTGAGCAACCTGGCTCCTTCAGAAACTAAACCTGTGGAGTAAATGTCATTTCTGTGGAGGGCATGCCTTATGATTATTTTCTATACAGCATCTTTGAAGAACAAGGGCAGGAAAATGTTGCTGCCACTCTAAGACTGCTAATGTAATTTTAGACAATCCTTAAGGAGAGCAGGGCTATCGTATTTGTTTTGATTAGATGAGGAGAAATGTTGTGAGTTGTCTTCTATGGAGACTTTGCAAGCAAAGTATTATTTAGACAGTCAAGTAGCAGAGACCTTTATGATGCTCTGAAGTTTGGTACTTCAGTGTGCAGAGTTTGTTTGACAAGTTGTTCTGCTTAGGTCCTCTAGTGAGTAAAACCATGTGTTAAGGCTCTGTAAAAAAATAAGTCAAAAGGTGGGTTAAACTGTTTTTTGTTACCTTAGTGATATTTGGATTCACTTAAATGGAATGTTAATCATTAACACATGAAAAGATTAATGGCAAAATACTGAAGTTAGAAAACGAACAGCTTATAGCAATCCATTCAAAGTGCATCTTTCTAAACAAAGATGAACTCATATTTTTGTATTAAAGGCAGAGATTGTGTTAACTGTGCTAGAAGCCTGTGTAATTTATCTTGATTTGCATATAATAGTAAGAATGTTACAAACAATGCAACTTAGCAGAGTCATTCTTCTTTTTGACGTGTTGAATTTGCATACTCGTGTTGCAGTCTTGACAAAAAATCTCTTCAGTGTGCTGCTTTTAGGAAAAACAAATCAACCTCAGATTGCTAAGTGTGTTTTATTCCCCACCCTTAGGAATTTGAAAGTGTTTGCTAAGTTGCATAGGAATAGGTGCAAATGTGAGATGATGTGAGTTGGGAATGGTGTATTTTTTTTAAATGTGTAAACACTTGGTAAATTTGAATAAAATCTACTGCATTTTTCAGTGATCTTATGCTCACAGAATGCAGTAACTTGGTGGTTTTACTCTAAGAAGGCTAACATGTGCTTGTAGTTCCAATAAAACTTCATTATGTATGTTTTGTGACTGTCTAATGATCTCTGTTTTGAGTTAACATGACTCATTTGGGGATGGGCTGTGATGACAAACAAAACTCATGACACTTAATTTTTGGTTTTTAACATTCTCTTCCTGAAGCTGTTGTGCTCTTTACGTGAATTATTAATGACTGTTTCCTGACTTCCCATTTAATGGTATGTTGGTGCGTTCTGCACTTGCTTTGGGCAAAGGAAACTCCAAGTGCAGCTCTGGGACCTAAAGATCTATAGGGTGATAAACACTTCTAAGTCAGTAGATAAATAAACTGGCACCAATACTTGGCATAGTGTTGGGAAACTATCTTTGATGTGAAAGCAAACCCAAAATTGAAAAGATAAATGCTGAGTTTATTTAGAAAGAAAAGAAGAAAAAATAGTATTGCCTTAGTTCTCTCTGATGAGAGGATATACTTGTTTAATTTGAGGGGAGAAGCGAGGGAGGAAAAAAGATTTGTGGTTAAAGCCCGAGTGTGTTCCTGAAAGAAAAAGATTATTCGATAGGGGGGTAGGATAATCATCTCCTATGGTAAATTAGTAGTTGCCTTTATTATAGAGATTCTGTTGCAGGCAGCCAGAGGATCTTTTTCTTTATATGAGTTAGGCAGAAGTGTTATGCTTGCATTTTCTAGTGTTTGATTTATTATTTTTTTTTCTTAAAAGTATTATGCTAAAAGTTTTTAAAATCGGGGTTGACATAAGGTTTCTGGAAACTAATGAGACTGCAGCCTCTGCTGTCAAAGGTGTGGTTGTAAAGGTTGGGAACCCTGTGTTAATTTAAAATGTCACATGAATAAAAGAGCAGTAAAAGTGAGAGGAGGGGTAAAGGCAGTAAGAATGTGACTTTGGCTGCAGGCTGCGGCATGTGCTACCCTTTAATGGCTCCAGATCGCGAACTCACTTTGCTAGTCAGCACCTCAGTGCACTTCTGCCAGTGTCACAGAATATGAAGCGGGACTCGTGCCTCCTGCCTAATCACACTTTGCTATGAACACATGTAGGTAAGGTACACACATCTGTAACATGCTCCACTCCTGATTCTCCTTCCTATCCCCTACCTCCTGCATTAATTGCGATGTCTGGTAATAAAGGTTTTCACAAGCACTGTGTGCAATTTAAAAGTCCATCAAAGATAAAATACCCATTATGGTTTTGTTGAGAAACCGGGATGACTGTGCCATCTTTCTTCTGAAATGAGGAATTCTGGCAGCCCAAAATGAGCAAGAAGGAAAGTATGTAGTAGGGTGCAGTATCCAAATAAGATCATTACTTTAACAAATACAGTTCTCCTAAAGTGATTTAGAAAGGTTGCAGCAGCTTATCCAGAAAATGCCAGTCATTAAATGTTGTTATTTATCTGGTCCACTTAGCATGAGTTCAGATAAAGAAGGTTGATGGAAATAGATTCAGGTTTTATTCCTGATGTTTAAGGGATTATGTTTGGTTTTTTTTAGTTCATGTTGCTAGAAGCTTTTTTTGCCAGGAAGATCCATCAAAGATGAAACAAATCAACAATATTAACTCTATTCAATAGCTAAAACATCCTTCTTTGCTGCAGTATTTATGTATTAAAATTGAATGCTTGTCTATTTTACACAGGTCTTCCCAAGTAATTAACGTGTTTATATTGTAACATTGTAATTAGAACATTCAAAAAGATCCATTAAATCTAAAAATGCCAGGCTTAAGGAAGCTGTGTGTATGTGTGGTTGCTGGAGCAATTTGTCATTTTAATTGAGAATGAAGCCCATATTGAAACCAAATTAACTGGGAAAGAACTGATACAGCTGTCTTATAAATCAGCCTTAGAAATGTGTTTAAGGCCAGTGGTCATTCATACTGAAAATTTAAGATAGCTGCTTGTGACACTGGAAGGATGTCTAGCTGTTGTGTGATTTTTTTATTTACCCAGAGAGTGTAAAGGCAAGGTGGGGTAAAACACTTACAGAAAAGTTTTGGGATGTCTCCTTAGGTAAGCAATCTGGTGGCATACTATCAGTCTTGATGCTAAATTTGATCTTAGGAGTGCTATTTAAATAGGGGCTTGTGGAGAAATTTGTCATTGCTAGGATCTGTGAATTGTAGTAGTTTTAAAATTTTGCTTGCATGGATCAATTTTTTTATGTTGTACACTTTGGGCATACTGAAATTGTGTTCCTTTTGTCCATTTGCATCAAGCACGTAGTCCATATGCTCTTGCATTCCCCTCCTTGAAACCGTGTTTTGGGTCCTGTTTCATTATAGTTCTTTATCTCAGAGAGCTGTTTGACTCCACAACACTGCACTTGAAACTCAGGAAGGCACAACTAAAATTCCTGGGCAGAACCAGACTAAAGTGAGTATTTCTGAGTTCACAGTGGTGCCTACGAGCTCTGACCTGATTATTCCAGTGCTCCACCCTTGTCAGGAGGCAAGCAGGCAATGCAAACACTAATATTTCAATAGGCCTTTCACCTGCCCAGAACAAACAGAGATCTGATAGAGTATTTTGGCACTTGATACGCATCCAACCACGATGAATTTATTTTCCGTAGTTCAGATGCCGTGTAGATTTGTTTCTCTTCACAGTAAATACGCTTCATGTTCTGAAGCAGGTATCAAGCTTCAGACTGCCTTTGTTGTTTCCATCTTCTCTGAGCCTACTTCTTTTAAAGTATGATTTAAGTGTAGGGATTTAAGAGAATGAGAGAAACTTTTTTTTTTTTGAGAGAGAGAATAGACCAAGACTGGTCCACCATGCAATAGAAACCTTTTGCAAGGTTGCATTACTGATAAAAGTAGATGTTGTCCACCTGAGCTCATCCCTTACATTTCACTATTTAAAAACTTCTGGGAGCAGTGTTCCATGGTAACTTCAGTTCCTGTGTCTCCAGCAATTTTTGTTTTGCCAATATTACAATATATGTAGTAAGTAATTTTTGAGCCCTGCTAATGTACTGTCTTCAGTTGCTCATTCCTGAAGCTTGCTCCCTGAAATCAACTCAGCCTGAAGAGCTGGGAAAGCCACTGTTTGCTTTACTTAACTTCGGTTAAGGTGCTGCTGTGATCCTTCTGCCTCCTTTTCCTTCACTTCCCAGTTGCTTAGCATGTTGATTTTTGTTTCAGTTACACCCGGAAGTTAGTTGTACTCATTCTTCCCTCAGTCACTCTTATGCCTGGGAGAACTTTAGGTCCATTGTTGGTTAGGAAGAAGCATGAGCAAATGAGGACTTTGTTTCTGGTTTGTCCAAAGAGACTGCTGGCTAACAGAGGTGCTCGTTTCCACTTCAAAAAGAAGTCCCGGCAGCATATGTCTGCATAGAGAAAGTGTTTGTGTATTGGATGTCTGCAGGGCTGCTGTTTCATCCTGGGTGTTCCTTTCCCCAAAATAATT
>NW_009952990.1:7778404-7801935 GCF_000747805.2 Chaetura pelagica
CAGCAGGAGCCCAGCTCTTCTGTTCTTATTTAGGTGGCTAAAGGTAGTAGCTAAGACTCAACCGATTCTTATCTTGCAGATTTTGAGATTTACTATTTGTTGCCACAAGTGGGATGAGCGTAGGCAGAATGTGAGGGAACAGATCTTGCACAACCTGTGGGTGTTCAGGCTTTGTGAGTCTTACTTGGCTTGCATTCCTCCTCTGCCCCCGATTCTTCAGTGCGGTTGATGTTGAGATGAGGCATTAATAAGAGAAGTGGAACAGCAGAGACTAAGCTGCCTTGACATGAAAGCTACACACATCTCGGGTGATTGAGAAGTTCCGGAGTCTGTGCACAGGTGAGCAGTCTCCAAGGACAATGCCAGTCAGATACTGTCTGGAAAGACTTGAGGTGCTTCCCTGGGGGACATGGAATCCACAGAGACATGATTTCTTTATAAAGACGTGGTTACTGAAGAGAGGTAATGGTGGGAAGTTTTGGGGTTTTTTCCCTGTCTACAAAATGGCACCATATTCTGCTTTTCCCAAGAGTGAGTGAAAGCAGAGAAGCTGCTGTGGTAGAGCACAGGTTCAGAAGAGAGGGGTGTTCCTGGGCATTGAAACCAAACTGAGTGTTTGAATCCCTTATCTCCCGAGTGCCTTCTGATAAACATGGAAACTACAGCTAAATTCTGCAGTTCTGACCTCTGGTATATGCCTTTTTATGTCTTAATATGGTCTATTGTATTATAATTAGCCATCCAGAACATAACAGAAGCACATAATGATTTTTATGCTAATTGTGCTGCAGATTTAATTTTATTTCATGGCTTAATGTGCTTGGAGGGGGAAAAATTGCAGCACTATCCACACAAAATTGATTATCAGTTGCAGATAGCTCTATAGCTTTGTCTGGTCATCACAAATGGCCTTTGCAAAAAATTCTGTTATTTGCATGGGTACTATGCTCATCTCATGGTAATGAGATGGGGCTTCAGGACCTACATGTGTACTTGGAATGTAAGTTTTGCCGTGTTTCAAGCTAAGGCACAGGTTTCTAGTGGTGGTTCTACTTATGTTGCGCTCTGACAAATCTCCAGCATGTTTGCTATGCACTTCTGCTGTGATCTACTGTAAAGGAGCTAGTAGTACAAACACTTTCATCTCTTTGATTTCTTAGTTATTTTGCTGAAAGCCCCCAAAAAGATTTTTATTTTTTTGAGTGCGTGCCTCTATCCTGTTGTGTAACACAGGTATGTGTGACTTACTGTTCAGTCGCTGAATGAAAGACATAATGAATTAACATTTCCTTAGAAAGATACTCCGTTTTCTTGGAATACCTGCTTAAATAAAGGAGAGATTGTGTCTTCTCCCCTCCTCCCCTCAAAAAAGTCTGAATTAATGGATGCTTTTGTGCCTGCCTTTAGGTATTCTGAATCTTAATTTAAACCTGAATGAGGCTGGAATGTTGTTTGTTGGTGTGTGTGTAATTTGAAAAAGACATTTAAGCTACAACTCTTGCTAGTGACACCTGTTTTGATTCCTGGCTGTTCTCATTTCTATTCCTAAATAACACACGTGCCAGGAGGGGTTGTTCGTATTTTTATGAAATTTTGAAGAAAATTTATTTTGGTGAATTTTTTTAATGTACTTACCTAAGATGTTATGGAGTTGCACTCTTAGAATAAAGGACCCGTACTCTTATGCCACACAAATATTTACATGTTGGTTTTTATTTCCGGATAGAGCAATTTTTTATCCTGAAAGCTGATAGCATTTAAAAAAAACAACAAAACCAGATTCGTTTTATTGGTTTTGGCTTTCACATATGACAACAAATTACTATGACAATTACAGCCATAGGGATGATGTTGATTATGATTCCCCAAAATAAACTGGAAGGGTTTGGAATACTTTGCTGCTGCTAAAATACCAAATAGCAGAAAAGTTAGACATTTCAGTAAATTAGAGCATTTTGTATATGTAGAAGCTGGCCCAATTGCTTGTAATAAAGCAGCAGTGCTTCAGGTTGAAAACTGAACCTACATTCCAGGATTATCTGATATGTATTATCAGGAAATGTTCCTCGTATGTTGGAGGAAATATCAACTCAGTGTAATAAAGCAGGCTTCTACCAGTCATAGCTTGCTTGTAGCTGAGTGTAATACACAGGATAAACTGATGTAGAAAGAATAATTGGAAACCTGAATTTTGGGTGTTGAAACAGCAGAGTGATAACTCAGAATTCACATCCATACTTGGAAGCAGTCAGACATGCACAGTGACCCAGAATAAAGAACACTATTACTAGCAGTGATACTGGGAGGCAATGAAGCCTTTTATAAACTATGCTACCAGTTAAATTATTTGGACCTTGTGCAAGCTTAATTGAAAGCAGCATAGACCTCTGCCTGTGCTCTGCATTATTTACATCTCAAAATTTCACAGGCATCTGTTTAACAAATTGGAAAAATAAGGGAGTGAAGCAATAGCAAAATCTAAAGTTTGAAATTGGAAGTCTGCCTCCCAGTGCTGAGTTATTTCTGTAGGTTGTTCCCTTGATTTTTTTTTATTTACTTGTTCTTCATTTGAACCTGAAGCATAGCTGAAGGTTATGTGCTTTGGAGGGTGGTGGTGTGTGCCCAAGTTTCACTCCAGTTGAGCACATGCTCCTTTAGCCTGACTTATAGATGCCAACCTCTGTGCACATGTTTCTTTTTAATCTTGATAGCATTTGTTTTGTTATATTTGATCTTGGCATGCATGTGTATTAGCTCCCTGGTAGAGATGACTCATATCTGAGACACTGTACAAGTGCAGTTATGTTTATCAAGTAGTAATTTCAGACTTCATTTACATATATTTCATTTAGCTTGAAGGTGTGTGTGCATTGAAGAACTGGCTCGACAAGATCTTGAAGTCTGAATTGTAGTAAGGCAAATGTAATCTGTAAGGAGTTTATAGCTCTGAAGAGCAGTATTAAGAGTTATTGAAATTATGCAGAGAACAGACAAAAGATTAAGTAGAAGATGAAAAGTATGAAACATAATAAAGAATGGATAAAGTATAAAATAAGTTGGGAAATAGATTACTCAAGTCAGTCTTGAGAAAAAGAGTATAACTTATAGAAGGAAAATTCTGCTGTTTACTTTACAACTGAGCTACTAAGGAGGATGAAAAGAACAACAACAACAACAAAAAGAAATTAACAAGAGGAATGTATAAGAAGAAAAGGTGTTTCAGATTTCAGACTTCTCTCTTTTTAAAACATGCCGAAGTGCTGTGTAACATTGTCCATCCTTCATATATGTGTGAATGAGACTTCAGTGGTTTTGAACTGATCTGTCAGGACCTCCTTTGCATTTTGTGCCTTCTAACTCTTGCACTAAAGTGTGGAAAGAGCTCATGTCCCCTTTCTCAAGTTCTTCTTATGGCAGTGGTAGGGAGAGAGAATTTACAAACCATTTAATCTTTTATCTTTGTTAGAAGTCGCAGACTGGCTTGTCCTTTGGTTACTTGGTAGGAAGTCTTACCTTCCTGTTCCTTAGCAAAGGAGAGTGCTAAGTCCTGCACCTAGGAAGGAACAACCCCATACATCACTACAGGCTGGGGGCCCAGCATCTGGAAAGCTGGTGTCAATAAGCAGGAGCCAAACTCTCTTCA
Source organism: Chaetura pelagica (assembly GCF_000747805.2). NCBI lineage: Eukaryota > Metazoa > Chordata > Aves > Apodiformes > Apodidae > Chaetura > Chaetura pelagica. The sequence continues at coordinate 7,782,048 of NW_009952990.1, forward strand.
GCAGTGCACTGTGATAGGACAAGGGGCAATGGATGCAAACTGGAACACAGGAAGTTCCACCTCAATGTGAGGAAAAACTTGTTTACTGTAAGGGTCACTGGAACACAGGAACAGGCTGCCCAGAGAGGTTGTAGAGTCTCCTTCGGAGACTTCCAAGACCCGTCTGGATGCGTTTCGGTGTGACCCACCCTAGGTGGTCTTGCTCTGGCAGGGGAATTGGACTTGATATCTCCAGAGGTCCCTTCCAGCCCCTAACATTCCGTGGTTCTATGAGAGCAGCTTTGCAGGGACGGATCTGGAGGGTCCTGGTGGTCACTAAGTGGAACATGAGCCAGCAATGTGCCCTTGCCACAAAGAAGGTGAATGGCATCTTGGGCTGCATTAGGTGGAGTGTTGCCAGCAGGTGGAGGAAGGTGATCTTTCCCCTTTGCTCAGCACTGGTGAGGCCTCACCTGGAGTGGTACTGGGTCCACTTCTGGGCTCACCAGTATCTCACCAAGAGATATGGAACTACCAGAAAGAGTCGAGTGAAGGGCTGTTAAGGTGATTAAGGGACTGAAGCATCTGTCATAGGAGGAAAGGCTGAGAGAGCTTGTTTAATCTGGAGAAGGGAAGGCTCAGGGGTGATCTTATCAATGTATATAAAAACCTGAAGGGAAAGTGCAAAGAAGACCAAGTTAGACTCTCTTCAGTGATGCCCAGTGTCAGGGCCAGAGGCAGTGGGCACAAACTGAAACACAGGAGGTTCCTTCTGATAATCAGAAAAAGTTTTTTTTACTTTGAGGATGACAAAGCACTGGAACAAGTTGCTCAGAGGGGTCATAGTTTCCTTCTCCCTGAGATACTAAAAAGCTGTCTGGACACAGTCCTGGACAACCTGCTCTAGATGTCACTACGTGAACAGGAGGGGTGGACCAGAGATCCCTTCCAACCTCAGCCATTCTGGTTCTATTCGTAACATGAACATGTGTTGAATTAAAGAACAAGCTCTGAAGATATCAGGGACTTAATACTGCAAAGACATTTTGAACAACAGAAATCCACATGATGGTGTTCATTTGCCCACAATGCTGGGGTAGAATCAAGTTTCCCTGGACTATTTGTCTGTCTTGTTCTTTCTGATCATCCAGGGCAAGAGATCCCACAACATCTTTGAGTGTATCTTGTTCCTTTGTTTTAGTGTTCTAACTATTAAAGCTTTATTCTAATCCAAATCATCTCGGCTGCAAGTTTAAACTTTCCTGTTCCATCCATAACATTGCTGGTTGCTGTCCTTCTTATAACACACTTCTGTCTTAATTTTAAGAGTATATGTTTAGATTGTTGTAGCTGGACTGTGGGTTCTTATGTGGGAGGCAGGATAGGCTTTTGCATATTTGAGACAAACATCCAAACAACCTTGTTATTTGTTCCTTATAATTCATATTTGCTACAGCCATTATCCTGGCAGTTCTCTCTTGAGTGCTTTCTCTTTATCTCTCAGCAGTTTAAAACATAGAGCCCTAAACTGAGTATGGAATTCCAACTGTGATTTGTTATTAGCACCAAGGAACTATAATTGCTTTCCAGACCTTACTGTCTAGTAGAAGACTCCCATTAGAAATAGGACTTACTTCTTTTGGCAGCAATCCAATATCTGCCATGTACAGTTTTTAATCCACTATGAGCACCCCGTTCTTTTCTGCTGTACTGCCTCATGGATTTATCTCCTTCATATAGTATTTTGTACTTGGTGGGGGTTTGTGTTTAAAACTCTTTTGGTTGATACTTTACTAGAGCCACTTTGAATTTTTATTGTAATCCTTTAAAAAAAAGTTGTGATACAGGACTATATTTTTTTTTTTTACATTTTTGCCTGAGTTATTTGAGCTACAGTCTGTCTTGATCTATGAATGTTTATAAACATACCTATTATGTCATCCAAACCACTAATTAAGCTGTTGGAAAGAATCAGATCTGGGAAATAACATAAAGGGCCCTTTTACTGGTTATTTAGCTGCTGTCTTGTGAGTGCAGCTGATCAACCAGATGAGTCCCCACATTGTTGTATTTTAGACTGTATTTATCTAACTTGTTTATGAGAGTATTTAGGGAAATTTATGTTAGTAACCTATTAAGATCAAACTGTACTTCACCTGTAGCTTTCCTTTCAACCTTTGGGTTAATTGCTCTGTTGGAATAGAAAGAACAGGCTTTCAAGATGAGGCAATGTTCATCTTATTCCTTCCCTCAGTTATATCCTTTGTATTGTGGTCATTTGGACCCTGAAGTGGTAGACCTGGATCCCTGTGGAAACCTTGGATGTAATATGTCCCATGGGAATACTTGAAATGCTCTTGTTTGGTGGGGGGAGAAGTGACATTTAATACGAACTTCTGTCAAGAGAAGCCAAGTATTTTACCGTGACACCTGAAATACCGAGAATTTGCAGAAATAACCCATTCTAAGTGTGAAAACAGGGCAGTCCTCTCCTATTCTGATAAAGGTCACAAGCTGGAGAAAGTAGGACTTAGGAGTTTTGGCTTTTTATTTACATAGTAGGATGGAAGAAATAGTGTATCGGTAGGCTTCTTGCTTGGTAGTGCAATTGTCTTCATGCGATTTGCTTCCTAGACAAATCAACTGCCCCCTACAGTATAGAGAGAATAAATTAATAAAATCCAAAACTATTTGTCCAGAACCTTTGCTCTAAGGGAACATGGTTCTTTATTTGTATACCAGAGGGCTTTTTCTTTGTTGTTTTTAGTGTGGATTTACTTGCTAATAATGAACAGAGATAGGATCCAGTACTATGGAAGGGCTAACTTAAACTGCCTTCTTGGGGTTGACCATTTTATATTTTGGGAGCTTTTTGCTTTGTTTTCATCTCACTGAAGTGCCACTGTATTATTATGAGGATTTACTTTGGAATTGCTGTTTTCCACTTCAGTGGTGACTTTTCTCATAGAAAAAATGCCATATACTGCAGAGGTCTCTGAGCATACATTAAGCATTGTTCTGGTGGCTGTTGGTCACTGCAGCATTTTTGTTAGCCTTTCTACCATTGGCAGAAAGGATCAGGAATTGAAAGAGTTCTCCCTCCTCTGTTTGGGGTGGGGAGGTACTGCGGTGTGTCTTCTCGTATGTTTCATGTTGCAACACATTGACTGTAATTGCTGTGCTTTTCAGTATAGAAGTACTTTTAAAGCATTGGAAATATTTTCAGATCCCTCCTTCTGTGGATACAGATACTCATTCGAATTTTTTTATTTATTTATTTTTTTTGTCATGGAACAACCTTGAACTGTCTTGATGTGGAGAGAGATTTTTCCTTCCCTCTTTAAATTTTTCTTCAGTGTAATATAAGTTGAGAGGCCATAGTGAAGTGTCATAAAGTGATACTTCTTAAGCTACTGAATTGTAAAATCCTGACATTATGTAACCAATTGGGTTTCTCCAGTGAAGAAGCTTTCTCCATTTTTTTTCCTAGAAAAAGTCTGGTATAAAGAGGTTAAAGTTGCTGTCCAAACAAAGTTGGTGAAGGATCCAGGGCACAGATCTTGTGAGGAGCATCTGATGGAACTAGGGTTAGAAAAACATTGGGCCTAATGATCTTAAATGTCTTTTCCAACCAAAATGATTCTATGAGAAGAGGTGTGACCAGCAGATGAGGGAAATTATTTTTCTCTGCTCTGCACTCATGAGCCCACACCAGGAGCATTCCTTTCAAGCCCACTAATTTTGAATAAGTGTCAAAGAAACTGCGTATGTTTCAGTGAATCATTACCAGGGTGGTCCACTCACCTGCAAGGGAAGGCTGAGAGAGTGGGCTTTGTCTGATGTAGAGTAGGCTAAGGGGTGATCCAATAGCAATCTGCAACTCTTTGAAGGGCAGTTACAAAGATGATGAAGTCAAGCATATCTTGGTAGTGGCAGATGATTTAACAAGACCAAAGGCCTGTTTTCAGTTTGAGAGGTTCACACTGGACATTATGAAAAGTTTCTCCACTGGCAAGAGGATGTAGCACTAGAGCAGGTTATTAATGAGATCTTTACCCTTAGAAGTCTTCAGGATATGTATCTCTCTATCCATCCTTACTTTGTCTAGATCTTCAATAAAAAGATATATTAGAGCCTCCCGTCCATTGATAATTTGACATTATTTTGGTTTCTTTTTCTTTTATTTTGCTTGTGTGTAGGTATAGATGTGAAACCTCTCTGAGTTCAGAGAAGATGTTGAAACATGCTCTAGCAGCATGCTTTGCAGTTAATTAACGTACCTTCAGTGTGTAGGGGGAGAGGTGGGGAAAGAAAATACCACAGTTGTGTCCCTTTGAACAAGAATGCTTTGTTCAGCATTGGCACCAGTAGTCATGTGAACTTTGTCCTGGGGGAGCACAGTAATCTTTCTGGCTTCAGGACTGCAGTCTGGATTTTCTTCCTATCAAGAGAATGGTGTCTATGCAGTGCTCTCTTATGCAAGTTCCCTCCTAGTAATGGAATTTGAATAGTGTTATTGGGGAATCCTTCAGACCCATATAGGCTTCATTGCTTTGAATCAGTCTCTTTGACTGAAATGGAGCTGAGAAAGTGGGATCTTAAGTGTGCGTGGCTATTTTCACATATGCACCCATGCACACATTTGACTACTTTGGGGACTTGGGAATTCCTCTGAATCAGTTTTGTCTTAAATTCTTCATATTTCACTACATCAGCATCTCTGTCATAAGGGCTTTTTGTGTCACTGATGGATGGCAATTCAGGTTCAGCATAATAGGAAGCAAGAAATGTGAAAGCAGTAGAGAGTGTGTGAATTCTTAGAATATAATCATAGGAGGGTTTGGGTTAGAAGGGACCTTGAAGATCATGTCGTTCCAAATCCTCTTCATGGGCAGGGACACATCCCTCTAAATGAGGTTGCTCAGAGTCCCATCTAACCTGCCCTTGAACACTTTCAGGGATGGGGCTTCCATGACTTCTCATGGCAACCTGTTCCACTGTCTTACTACCTTCACACTAAAGAATTTCTTCCTAATGTCTAAGTGAATATGCATAGTAATCCCTGTCTGCGGCTTCAGGAGTTAGTATAGACTGTGTATATACAATGTATATGTATATACACTAGAAGACTGAGTTTACTTTTTGAGGGTAAACAGTGGCTTGCTGCAGCAACATCGTCCAAATCTCAGTGCTTAGTATGTTTAATAGGAAATAATCCTCTATTCTGACTGGTACACCACTGATTATCCTGTTACCTTCATACCTAGTTGCTGCTTAATTACTGTCTTTCAGAAGGAGCATGCCATACCTCTACACCTGATCTTTTTATCTGGACCTGATAGGAGTTTTATAATCATCTTTCATTTAGCTTCTCTGTACTGAGCATGTGTTGTGAGCCTGAAGCACAAAATCCGAGTGAGTTGCTAATGAGCTAGTGTTTGAAAGCCATAGCAGGGTAGTGGGTTGTGTGAGAACAGTTCTTCCATCTTCTTTATTTGAGGCACTGGCACTTCAGAGTTCGTTGCACAATTTTCTGGAGCTCTTTTTTCTGGGCATGTGTGTGTTGCTTGGGCAATCCTTTGGGTATGGGTTGTTGATGCAGGGCCTTCTGCCAACTGATTGATGTGAACTTTGTCCTGGGGGAGCACAGTAATCTTTCTGGCTTCAGGACTGCAGTCTGGATTTTCTTCCTATCAAGAGAATGGTGTCTATGCAGTGCTCTCTTATGCAAGTTCCCTCCTAGTAATGGAATTTGAATAGTGTTATTGGGGAATCCTTCAGACCCATATAGGCTTCATTGCTTTGAATCAGTCTCTTTGACTGAAATGGAGCTGAGAAAGTGGGATCTTAAGTGTGCGTGGCTATTTTCACATATGCACCCATGCACACATTTGACTACTTTGGGGACTTGGGAATTCCTCTGAATCAGTTTTGTCTTAAATTCTTCATATTTCACTACATCAGCATCTCTGTCATAAGGGCTTTTTGTGTCACTGATGGATGGCAATTCAGGTTCAGCATAATAGGAAGCAAGAAATGTGAAAGCAGTAGAGAGTGTGTGAATTCTTAGAATATAATCATAGGAGGGTTTGGGTTAGAAGGGACCTTGAAGATCATGTCGTTCCAAATCCTCTTCATGGGCAGGGACACATCCCTCTAAATGAGGTTGCTCAGAGTCCCATCTAACCTGCCCTTGAACACTTTCAGGGATGGGGCTTCCATGACTTCTCATGGCAACCTGTTCCACTGTCTTACTACCTTCACACTAAAGAATTTCTTCCTAATGTCTAAGTGAATATGCATAGTAATCCCTGTCTGCGGCTTCAGGAGTTAGTATAGACTGTGTATATACAATGTATATGTATATACACTAGAAGACTGAGTTTACTTTTTGAGGGTAAACAGTGGCTTGCTGCAGCAACATCGTCCAAATCTCAGTGCTTAGTATGTTTAATAGGAAATAATCCTCTATTCTGACTGGTACACCACTGATTATCCTGTTACCTTCATACCTAGTTGCTGCTTAATTACTGTCTTTCAGAAGGAGCATGCCATACCTCTACACCTGATCTTTTTATCTGGACCTGATAGGAGTTTTATAATCATCTTTCATTTAGCTTCTCTGTACTGAGCATGTGTTGTGAGCCTGAAGCACAAAATCCGAGTGAGTTGCTAATGAGCTAGTGTTTGAAAGCCATAGCAGGGTAGTGGGTTGTGTGAGAACAGTTCTTCCATCTTCTTTATTTGAGGCACTGGCACTTCAGAGTTCGTTGCACAATTTTCTGGAGCTCTTTTTTCTGGGCATGTGTGTGTTGCTTGGGCAATCCTTTGGGTATGGGTTGTTGATGCAGGGCCTTCTGCCAACTGATTGCCCAATTCGTTTCCCTCCTGTACCTTGATTCTTGTCTTGCAATCTGTTCTCCAATACAATTATTTACACATGCAAGATTTTTGTTAGTTTTGGAATAGATTTAGATACATTTAAATAGATTTATCTGCAAATATCCTGACTGCTTTATTTTTTTAATGCCATCTATTAACCCTCTTTGGGGCCTTCATATTTAGTTTTTACTTTTGTTTTTACAAATAAGGAAGTTCTTAAGTAGCCTAAGCTTACTATAACTTTGTTTAGGTAAAAGTTAGAATATATTCTCTCAAGTCTTACAGCTGTGCAAAGCCTGTAGCAGGAGCATCTACATCATGTTAATGGTGCCCAGCCGAGCATTAAGCTATGGTTGTACCTGGCATTGTAGGATCAGGCAGCAAGATACATTCATGACCTTAAACAGATATTTTAAGGCTCAGTAAAGTGTGTATACCATCTGATAGAAAAAAGGTGTTTATTACTAGCAATCCCTCTGCATTCCAGGCTAGTTGATGATGACTGGCTGGCCTCCCTATCTTTTTCCACATTGTCTTTTCCCCAAGTTGTGTTCCTCAATTGTACCTCGTGTATGCCGAAATTTACATCTGCTTCAGTGGTTTGTTTCCTTCTTCTCAGTTTTATTGCTATCTTCTCTTAACTCTTAAATGCTCCACATAGTTGCAGCCTTTGCTTCCTTCAGTTAAAGCCTTTCTCCTCTACTTCACAGCAGTGACCTTCTGATGCTTCAGTTTCTGGATCAGTAGTGTATGAAATGTTAGATGTATATTCCTGATGTTGCATGCTTTCTTTGACGGGTAGCTGATTCGCCTACTTTGTTTAATGCAGACAAAAATACTCCTTTTGTATTAATACTGTAATGTCACATGAGCAAAAGATTATTTGGCTCTGCTAGCTCCTACCCTGTCTGAAAACATCAAACTAAGATTTAATGAGTTTATCAAGGTGCTGGAAAAAGAATATATGATCAATAGCTGAGCTGCTATCAAGTGCAAAAAATACAGATGCCATTTAGAGCTGTTGAGAAAGGATGTTGTTGTAGTGCATGATAAATACATGGGGTGTGATACCTGTTCCATTACACAGTGTTACAGGTGTGCCAGCTTGTTCTGGCATGTGAATAAGGCAGTTCTTGTTTTCTCATGAAGCTTTGCAGATAGTGCAGTGTACCTGCCTGGTATCTTTCAAAATGAGTAAGGTGCTTGCAATTTTTTGTGAGTTCTCATCTCTAAATATGATGTAAACATCACTAGTGAAGAACACCATTGAGTACGTAGTACATTCAGTTCTTACTCGTCTGGATAAGTTAAATTTGGGACCTTCAGTAGATTATTTTTGTTAGGAATTTCTTTATTTTGAGCAGTTTTTTGTATGCTCTTTGAACCCTTGTAAATCTTTGGTGAGTCAGTCTCATTATGCAGTGGAAAACGATATGCGTTTAACCTAGTTTTTGGTATTTAGGTTTAACAGCATAAGTACTTTAGCCATAGTGCACAGAGCACTGGAACAGGCTGCCCAGAGAGGCTGTGGAGTCTCCTTCACTGGAGACATTCAAAACCCACCTGGACAAGTTCCTGTGTGATGTGCTCTGGGTGACCCTGCTCTGGCAGGGGGGTTGGACTAGATGATCTCTCGAGGTCCCTTCCAGCCCCTAAGATTCTGTGATTCATAGTAGTTCTAGTAGCATTGCTCTGCTGTGGTTACCTAGCAGACCTCCTATTCTGAAATGGGTGATGATCTTTTTGAGAACTTCCTCTTTCAAAGGTGCAGAAGTTGCTCCAGAATATATCACTTGTAGCATAACCTCTCCATGAGCAAAGTGGCATGTCAGTTATCTTACAGAGGGATGCTTTTCCAGACTTTCATGGTCGGTATCCAAAAGGAAAATAATCCGTAACTTGTTCCTTCATCTGTGCATCCCTTCCAGGGTCTTGAAGATGACTGGTGGCTCTCTGGAAGATGATGTTTTAATCATGGACTGTGTTAGGTTAAAAAAAAAATTGATAAGCACCATTCTGAAAGCTGTTATTTGATCACGTGTGTCTTGGGAACCAGATGTATTGCACCAATGGATTTTCTTTTTAAAAAGATACTTGCTTTGTGTAGTTAGGCTTCCATTTTTCATGCACTTATGCTTGAATAAATTGACATTTTGGACTAGATTAACAGAGATAATTGTTTAAGTTAGAGCTTGATGTTTACCATTATCCTTGTGCTTCAGCAAATTCCTACAATTTTAATACCCCAGTTCACAGTTTATCCTGAAAATTCAAAACAACCAGCAACTTTAGCAGTAATGAAAGCTAGAAGACAACTGAAACATAACATGAGAAAATGTTTTGTTTCTTTGTTTTGTCAGGAAAGGCTTATTACCAACAAACTTTCAATCTTACTTCTATTCACTTGCAGGAAGCTCAAAATTAAGGGATGGGGGAAAGTGGGAGAGTTTATGACTCGCATGGGTAGGAAGGTAATAAATCTAAACTTACATTTACATTTAAAGTAAAATGAAGCTTTAAGAATGCTTTTAAAATGTAAAGTATTTGTCATATTGTAGTTTGTAAATTTTGTGCTTTCACGATTCACTGGGGAAAAATGGATTCACGAGAAATGAGATTTTGCAGCCCTTGGATGTTGTGAAAATGAAGCTGGAAAGCATTTAGAGTTGCTTGCAGGCACATACACCCTCCCCACTGACTGTGGTCCATGGACCCTTGGCACTTAATTCTGAGTGGAATCTAAGCAGGAGTGAGAGAGTGCCCTCACATCAGAATAACCTATATTTTGGTGGGTTGATTGTGTTTGTGTCAGTAACTATATAAAATAAAGTTGTCTTTTAATTGAATGCCCATGTTAATGAATAACAGAGTAGAGTCATTTCTTCCTCTAAATGCTAGAAGTAGGGAGGGAGGTTAAGAGACAAAGGAGTCATCCTGTTTCTCAGAGAGTGAAAGAGTTTTTATCATTCATTGGGGATGGGTTCAGTGTGCTGTATTGTGAATAAAGAGTATTGCCTTTCAGTAATGATGAGTATGACAGATGTGAGATAACCTTGTCTTCAGCTAGGACAGTGAGTGACTGAGGTCTCATTCTCCCCCTGAACACGCTTGTTTTGAATCTCCTACTGCAGGCCTAGTAATCTGTATGTGATGTATAAGAGGCCTAGATACTGAGGTCAAGACTGTGGAGTCTGTGAGGGAGGGTAGACATCTGTATTGTATTTACATGGTAAGGTTTGGGTAGCGGAGAGACTGCAGGGATGGATTCTGAGAAGAGATGCCAGAAGCTGCCCCCATGTCAGACAGAACCAGTTTCAGCTGGACCTGCCACTGGCTAAAGCTGAGCCCTTCAGCGACCCTGGTCACACCTCTGTGTTAACATCTTTAAGAAAGGGTAAAAAAACCACTGCATAGCAGCTGTGAGAAGTGAGAAAAATGTGAAAGAACCGCCCTGTGGACACCAAGGGCAGTGGAGAAGAAGGGGCAGGAGGTGTTTCAGGCACTGGAGCAGAGACAGGAGCAGAGCAGACCACGGAGAAGAGCATCATGAGGTCCCTCTGCAGTCCGTGGAGGACCACAGTGGAATAGATATCCACCTGCAGCCCATGGAGGTCTCCACACCATTGCAGGTGAAGGTGTCCAGAAGAAGACTGTGACCCTGTGGAGACCCCAAACTGGAGCAGGCTCCTGACAGTGGCCCCTGGGAGACATTCACTGTTCCAGGATAGATCCCTAAGGATTTCTCCTTACATCTGGTTTTACTACCCTTTGAGCCCAGTGATCCAGCTTTCCACAGTAATATATCTATCTAGACTGTAATGTCCCAGCTTGGATGGAGGGATGTTGTGGGAGACCATGTTGAAAACTCAACAGTTGAGATAAACAAATTTTGCTGGTATTTCCTCCAAAATTTAAAAAGAAGACATAATTGATGATTTCCAGTGTGCATGTTTGGTGGGTGAGTGAGCATTCAGCTTGCCAGTCTTCATCTGAATTTCTTGTTTTCCACAAACATAAGGTATTTTCTATATAGTGAAATGAAAAACTGCATGTCTCTTAATCTACGTGTTCTCTGGCTCTATCAGCAGCCATATATGCTTTGTTGCTCAGCCTGAATAAACTTAAGCACATACTGTCTTTTTCTAAATTGACACAGCTGAACAATTGAGTTCACACTTGTTCTTCCTGCATCATTGGTACAGTGGTGTATTCAATTGCTGTCAAAGGCTCTGCTGGCTACACGGGTATGACTTTGAAGTCAGCTGAGTTGTAGGTGTCATTTAAAAGCCATTAGACAGCAAAATTGTCACTACAGAGTTTGGCTTGTGTAACTTTGCTGCAACAGAAGAACCAGAGATTGCTATTGACCTTGTTGTCCAGATCTGGAAATGAGAAACTTTCTTTCTATTAGTGATAGAATAGGGAATTAGGACAGCAAAATCTGATCCTCCAGTAACTTAGTCACTTTTCAAGGGTCAGAACACTTTGTATTAATGCTGGTAGTTTAAGTTTAATTTAATATTGATTGAATATTTTGTTCAAATATTTTGAGTTTGTGAGAATTCTTTGATCCTATGTCCACTTTCATTGTGAAATAAAGTTCTTCTGAGACAAAGAGCCCCTTACAGATTTTATTTGTCTGCTTTATAAACAAAGGGTTTTGTTGATACCTGCATAGAGGCTGTCTTGCAACTGCAAATAACTGGTGGTAAAACCTTTGCTGGTGCCACAACAGAGTTATTTAATTTTTAACTAGTTAATTATCCCTTCAACTAAAAGCCATGCTGTGAAGTGGCTTCATGTTACAGTGGCTTTTGGATGTGGACTTGACCGTGTTTGCATGGTCTGCTATAGTCGTACAGTGACTAAGGAATTGGTGCATATCTTGCCATTTGTTTCCCTAACTTTAAAAAATAAACAAAACCAACCAACCAAAAACCACCAAAACCCACCCAAACAAAAAAACGGCCAAACTTCTTGTTTGACTCTTCTTGACTAGAAGACCAAGTTACCACTTTAAACAACTGAGGTGGTAGCTGTTCAGCTCTGTGTGACAGGCCATTTGTGTTTGATCTCATCTGTCTTGAGGTCCAGACTCTAAGAAGAATTTTGCAAAAGGCAACATTTCTGTTGAGGTAAAATGCCCAGGTGGAAATAACCAGTCACAAGGAATGCCACATTAACCCCTCACAGTAAACTGGGAGCATGGCCAGCTTGATGAGTTCTGCTGAATCTCTTGCAGTCACTGTGGCTATAGCAAAGTTTTCCTATGTTTGCATGGTGGTCTGAATCAAGTGTGTAAGCTCCTGCTCCTGCTGTTAATACATGGGTAAAAAAAGCAGGCTGAAAAGCTTATACATTGGGTTTTTTACTATTTTATGATTCTTTGGTTTAATTTCTACTATAATATTTTTTTATTCTTTTTTATTTCCCTTGATATGTAAATGGACAGAATCCGTTTACTGGCGTGGTGACAGGCAGGACAGCCAAACCTCAAAGCAAAAGACAAAACTCAAACCTTCCTGCAAATTACTAAGAACTGCAGCTTGCTGCAATTGGATTTTCAAATCAAACGATAAGCAGGATAGACTTGTAACTACTGCTGACCTGTTTCTACTCTATGGAATATATGTACATATAGCATATACCTTCGATCATGTATTTCCTTTTCATCTCTGTCCAAACAATTCTGAATGCAGTCTTTCAAAGTACATCCAAAGGAAGTATTGTCTCCAAGCAGGCAGCAAAAATTGCACCTTACAGAGAATGTGACAGGGGAAGAGTCTGACAAATGTACGGATTTGTGAGTCCCTTTTTCTGTCTGTCTTTTTTGAAAATGTCACTTTTGCAGATTCTGATCAATGCTGTACTTTTCTGCGTGCTAACTATGGGTCAGAGGTTTTGTTAATATTCACTGCTTTTATCTTCTCAGCCTCTTACTTTACTTGATTGGATGATATCTTGGTTCGCATGAAATACAACAAGCAGTCTTAGCTATAACTAGTCTTTCTGCTCCTCATGTTGACACTCAACTTCTAACCTAAATGTGTTCTGAATTAAAAAAAAAAAACAAGAGACACATCAGTCCTTGATAATCATCAGAATCTTCAGGGTGAAGATAAGCAGAGTTTTGTGCTGTCATGCCTATTTCACTTCCGCAAGGTGTCTGTTTCTTGTTCAGATCTGAATATTTATAGCAGAGCAAGAAGTTAAATACTATAGCAGGCTCAAAGTTTATCTTGTCTCATACATTCCTTTGCAGCAGTGAGATGAGAATCATAGAATCATAGAATCATAGAATCTTAGGGGCTGGAAGGGACCTCGAGAGATCATCTAGTCCAACCCCCCCTGCCAGAGCAGGGTCACCTAGAGTACATCACACAGGAACTCATCCAGGTGGGTTTTGAATGTCTCCAGTGAGGGAGACTCCACAACCTCCCTGGGCAGTCTGTTCCAGTGCTCTGTCACTCTCACAGTAAAAAAATTTTTTCGGATATTCACCTTGAACCTCCTATGCTCCAATTTACACCCATTACCCCTTGTCCTATCACTGGTCATCACCGAGAAAAGCCTAACTCCGTCCCCCTGACACTCACCCCTTACATATTTGTAAACATTGATGAGGTCACCCCTCAGTCTCCTTTTCTCCAAGCTAAAGAGACCCAGCTCCCTCAGCCTTTCCTCATAAGGGAGATGTTCCACTCCCCTAATCATCTTCGTAGCTCTGCGCTGGACTCTTTCGAGCAGTTCCCTGTCCTTTTTGAACTGAGGGGCCCAGAACTGGACACAATACTCCAGATGTGGCCTCACCAATGCAGAATAGAGGGGGAGGAGAACCTCTCTTGACCTACTAACCACACCCTTTCTAATGCACCCCAGGATGCCATTGGCCTTCTTGGCCACAAGGGCACATTGCTGGCTCATGGTCATCCTCCTGTCTACCAGGACCCCCAGGTCTCTTTCACCTACACTACTCTCCAGCAGTTCAGCCCCCAACCTGTACTGGGACATGGTGTTGTTCTTCCCCAAATGTAAAACTCTGCACTTCCCCTTGTTGAATTTCATCATGTTTCTCCCCGCCCAACTCTCCAACCTATCTAAGTCTCTCTGAATGGCAGCACAGCCTTCTGGTGTGTCAGCCACTCCTCCCAGCTTAGTGTCATCAGCAAACTTGCTGAGGGTACATTCTATACCCTCATCCAGGTCGTTGATGAAGATGTTGAACAACACCGGTCCCAGTACCGACCCCTGTGGGACTCCACTAGTCACACACCTCCAACCAGATTCTGCCCCATTGACTACAACTCTCTGACTCCTTCCTTTCAACCAGTTCCTAATCCACCTCACTACCTGATCACCAAACCCATACCTGATCAACTTATCTACAAGGATAAGAATGCTGGACTTCTTTTCAAAGAATAAAGCTAGGTCTAGCATTAGGTTTTTTTCACTCAGCAGTGGCATCATCTGAGATGGGTGATTTTTATAAGCTTGAACTATTGTTTACTTTAACTTCTAAAAAACTGTACTAGTGAGTTGTTATTTTTTTTATAAAAAACACATAATGACTGTTCCTATTACATATTCTGTCTTTCTAGAAATAAATTAAATCTATAATGATCTTCCTTAATTCCATATACTTGGCTAATTATGTTTGTGGTTAAAAAGAATTATGCCTTCCCGCTGCCCACTAAGTAAAATACTTCTAGTGGCAAACTTGCCTGGTCTTTCTCTGTTTTTTAAACTGATTATTATAAACTTGCAGTTTAAGTGGTTTTAATGACTTTTCTGCATCTCTGGATTCCTGGTTCTCTTCAGAGAGAAGCAGGTAATTGGAGTTGTTTCTTTGGAGAGGGTTTGTGATTTAGCATATGAAAGAACAAAAAGTGAAGAGTGCTGAAGTCTGTTGGCTGACTGAAAAATACATAATCTACAAGCGTTTGTCCTTGCATTGTTAATCTGCAGAGTTTCTGGGGAAGGACCACCTTAGATCTTTGTCCTGAAGTTCTTAAATCCCTTTGTGGTCACTGCTTCTATATATATGTCATATCTTTGAAGTTTGTTCACGGGCTGTAACTTAACTGCCAGTGTGATCAATGGTTAGTATAATTTATATGGAAGGTTTAGCACTTTATAAGACTTTATTCCAGGTAAGAGAATAGGAAGTTAATGCTAATGCTAGCGTGCATGTGGAAGTAATTTCCTGCTATGAAAAGTACCACAAATAGTATGTATTACTTAGAAAAAAATACATAGAAACAATAAAATGTGAATTATATTGACCATATGCAATATATGTGCTGTAAGAGAGGAGTAGTTTTAAGGAATTTCTAGCTTTATCCCAACATAGGTAAAAGTAAATTCCTGTAGTATATGTGATGTGATATTTCTAAAGGAATTCATATCTTTTTGCTTTTACGGGTCTTGTTCTATACACTAAAAGCAGTGATCTATACGGCATTGTGCAAGATATGTGTTCTTAGAGCAGCCCTTCAAGGTTTTGCCTCGCAGCCACAGCACAGCTTAGTGCCCTCCTCCTTGGCCCATTGTTTAGCATTTGAGAAACAACTTCTGGCACAACAGGCCCTGTATCAGGCTGTATAGTGTGGCCTGTAAGTGAATGTTTGTGCGCGGAGGGGATTTGAAAGCATCGCTAGCTTAAGTTAGTAGTGATGTTATACTGATGTGACTTACCCTGTAGACAGTTCTTTACTAGTAATATAGCTGTAGAGCTGCATGGACCAACCTGTTGGGTAGGAGTCAGAAACAGAACCTGTAACTGGGCTGCTAGGGACAGCGGGGACCACGCAGGCTTCCTTTATATGAAGTACTTGTGGCTTGTATTGCATGTGTGTCTGCTTGGGCATTACAGCTGGTGCTGGCTGCGTCTGTGCCAGAGGAGGGTTGCTAGTAGAGCCTTGTCAGTAAACTGTTCTATTGTAACGTCCTATTTAAAAACACATTGCAAAAATTGGAAAGAATTGAGTGAGGCACATTTGTCTAATGTGTATGAAAGGCAAATGTGTATGTCAGGCAAAATGTGTATGAAAGACATGTATCTGTATAGAAAATACGTTTTTTACAGTTGGGTCTATTTAATATAATTTCTACTCATGGAAACTTTAAATGCAGGCCTGTAAGAAAGCAAAGAGGTTTGTTTGGTATTGCCGTTAGCATAAGAAAGTGGAGGATCTTTGCTAAACTCTCCTGGGATTCTCTTCTAGTAGCATTTGCCTCTTTCTCCTTGTTCTCTTTTAGGTCAGCTTAGCTTATACTGGTGTTCTGTGTTATTTCTCAAATGCAATTTAAAGTATGTCATGGTTTTAGCCAATAACCAGATGACATATGCTCTGTTATCCCCCTGCTGTCCTCTCAGGGGAAGATAAAAGGAATAGGGAAAGTGATGTTAAGGTTGGGGGAAAAAACCTAGAATAACTTCAGTGAAGTAATAAATCATCATAATAATACTACTGGTGAATTACATACATGTATATAAAGTATGTAAATATATTCAAGGATATAAATGCAAAAAGCCTTGTGACAGTCATGTCGGCCTATCTCAGGGAGGCAGGGGAAGGCCACCTGTCTCAGTGAGCAATGTTCTTGTCCAGTGAGAGAACAGGATACAGGAACAACAGAGGGAGAGATGACAAAAGGACAAACTCTAACCCAGTCAGCACACTAGCCAGAGAGGCCAGAGAAGGGTCCTCTGAGGAGCAATTTTATACGGAGCCCATGGGCAAGAGCGATGTGATTGGTCCATGTGGGTCAAGGACACAGCCCCATGTGCTGGAGGGGCCCAGAAGGTCTCAGGTTAGAATGGTGATAGGCAATTTTTATCCTGGTACTCTCAAACCAGGACAAAGTCATTACATTCAATCATCTCCAGCTCTCCAGTAAAATGGCATCTGTATCCTACTGTGATTTGTGCAGGAGGGCAATGGGCAAGTCATGGAAGGAAAGTGAAATCTTTTGTGTTTGATGGTATCATCTCATAGAGGTGGCTGCCACTTCAACACGCATAGTTCAGCTTTTATCAAGTTCTATCTTTTCTTCTGGTGATGCAGAACTGTAAATTATATCTTGAGTGGAGTCATATAAGTTAAGAAGTTGCAGCATAGGTTTTTTGTGCTTTATTATTCTTCAGCTGTGTGCTTGAACCCGAGATGCATGTAGTATTTCCAGCAGGTCAGGAGAGGGAGCTGGCAGTCTAGGGGTGAAAAACAATTTACCTTCCATACAAATAACTTATTTTCTTTGTTGTGCCTCTGAGTGTAGAAATTGGAAGGGATAACCTGTCTATATCTAAAATAACAGGAGGCTCAACCGAGTTCTAAAACATAAAGTTACATATGAAGATTTTTTACTGCTTTGTTCTGTGGTTGCTGGTAGTCTTATCTGTTGCCTGAGGATGCCATTTAGAAGTGTTGACAGTGGAAAGGAAGAGGTCTGTGTTACCAATAGTACGTGTAGGTGATAGGGACAGTAAACAGAAGCTCTCACCTTATCTGACTCTAATAAAATAAAAATGTCAGTGCTGATATTAATGTTGGCAACAGTAGTTGCACTCACAGAGTACCCATCGCAGTAGTATCTGCTTGCCTTAATGTGGCTTTTGGAGAGATTAAAGACTCTTCAAAGACAGCATGCCCTTCAGGTGACCACTGACTTGATCAAAACATAAAAGTGCCCCACGTAAGGATTCCCCCACTGTGATGTGTTAGTCTTAGCTAATAGCCAGGCTCCCACCCAAGCCCCTCATTCAGGCCCTCCTGCATGAACTAGAAACAGGAACAAGAAAGCTCATGAATCAAGATCAAAAACGCCTCCTTCCCAAGCTCAAATCCACTGCTTCACTCCTCATGTTCTGTACCAGCTTCACTGACATCACCTCCAGCAGCCAGTAGCTCCACTGTGTGGCTGAAACCAGCTGAGTCCAGCATGGCTCATCCCAGACATCTTCCCTGAAAAAACTGAGCAAGTGCTGAAATTCTCCCAGATAGTGTAGGTCTTCTGACATTATAGTTTCATGCTGCTTCTGTCACCAGCAAAATTGACTTCTATTTCAGAAGTGGGCAAGGAGGTGACTGGAAGCAGGGATGTGTGAACTGGCAAATGCAAAGGAAACCCTATATTCACCCTTCAAATCCTACCTGACTTTCTTGAATCTGTTTTAGATTTTAAGTGTTGCTGTACATGTGACATCTTTCCACCAGGCTACTTATAGTTTTGGGCTCTTCAGTGATTATCGTCTGTGTAAGGTAGTTTTCTCTCTTCTGTATTTTTTGTATGTTCTCCATGATGTTGTGCTGCTGTTCTCATCTTTGATTCATCTCAGTGAGCTTGTACTTTATCCGTAATTAAAAATCTTTTATTTATTCCTATTGCAGGGCATGAAAATAGCCTATTATTCTTCCTCACCCTTCATTCCTTGTGGTTTGAGTTTTTTTGGTTTTTTTAATTTATTTTTTAATTTTTTAATATTTTTTTTTTAATTCAGAAGTAACTGCCCTTACATAGTGGATAGAAATCTTAGATAAATATGAGATACTTGGCCATGCTTAGCACAGTAAAGGTATTGTGATCCAACTTAGAAACCCAGTGCCATTTGGTTTTGTATAGTGCCTCATCTGGTACATAAAAAATATGGCCATCTACTTATTTGTACGTATTCAAGCTTCTCTTCCCATACCAGTTGTATAGACTTTCTGCCTTTGGTCCTTCCTGTTTTCTGAGAAAAGGAGCAGAGGTGCTACTTGTCTTTTGTCAGGAGGGACAAAAGCTCTTCTTCAGGAGGGACTAAGCTCTGATTCTTCTCGACAATAACTGATGGAGAGGTGAGAGTTTGAGTGCTGTTGAGAAACAATGCTGTGCAGCAGTATTAAGGCTTACTGTACCCTCTGTTTGGGCTTTTTTTTCTGTCTTCAGACCCTCATAGGCATCTTAGTCACAGAAACCAAACTCACTTGCACTGTTACATGCCGATTTACCAGCAGAGAGGATACACTTAAATGGTAGTGTGCTGTTTCTTTATTTGAGGTTCCCCCTGTCCTCTTGGTGAGATGTGACTTGTGAGAGTCCTAGGTTTATCATAGACTTTGAGAGTAATTTGAAGGAAGTGGTTTTATCTGTTGAGGTGGGGTTTTTTTGCTTTGGTGTTTGGTTAGGTTTTTGGGTTGTGGGTTGTTGGAGTTTTTTTGTTTGTGTATTCTGTTGGGTATTTTTTAGCTTTGCTCATGAGCTACTTTTGTTGAGGAAACAGCAATCCTAGTTTGGGGCCTTGGAAAAAATGTCTGGGAGCAACGTTTGTGCTTTCGAAGTTTGATAAGTAAATCGTGTTGGGAGATTTTTGTCTTCTGTTGAAGGACTGGGGTTTTGGTAGGTGTGTATGCAGTTGCAATTTTTGGTTGTTTGGGTTTTTTTTGCAGGAGGAGGCTAAGGAGATTTGGACTCTTCTCAAAGGGGTTAGAATGAATTTTGTTCTACTTCAGTTAAAGTTCATATGCATCATTAGTTACATTTTCTTCTGAGCATGTTCAGGAATGCTGCTTGTTTCCATGTTCCCTCCTACATTTACGCATAATTTGCATGCAGTAGCAGGCTCTGAAGCAATGCTGCTGTTACTGCCATAACAGATTGAGAGATGTAGTGGTTATCTGAACAGTGACATATTTTTAAATGAGCTTGTAGCTAGAACTAAAAACTTGAGCCAGTGGCAGTTTGGTAAGAAAATAACATCTTCAAGGAGCTTAATCAAGTTAGTTAGCCCCACGGGAAATACAGTGTATCAAGAAAAAACTTGCTTTCAGTCTTAACATTGTATTTATTGTGTATTGAGTGAAAGCAGTATTTGCGTAATTTTAAGCACAAAAATGCATCTCTCTATATCCTTATGAATCAGTTCATTAGGTCACTTGAGAGGAGAGAGGGACAGGCACCAAGGTAATGTCTATTTTGCAGAGAGCAGCATATCCTCTGAGGAGTGTCTTCTCTGGATGGCAGCATGGAAGCTCAAACTTGAAAGAGT
>NW_009952990.1:7801957-7825532 GCF_000747805.2 Chaetura pelagica
GGAAATACAGTGTATCAAGAAAAAACTTGCTTTCAGTCTTAACATTGTATTTATTGTGTATTGAGTGAAAGCAGTATTTGCGTAATTTTAAGCACAAAAATGCATCTCTCTATATCCTTATGAATCAGTTCATTAGGTCACTTGAGAGGAGAGAGGGACAGGCACCAAGGTAATGTCTATTTTGCAGAGAGCAGCATATCCTCTGAGGAGTGTCTTCTCTGGATGGCAGCATGGAAGCTCAAACTTGAACGAGTGTTAGTCTTTGACAAAACTTCCTGTAGCAGCATTGCTGGGATAACGTGGTTTTCAGTGCAGCTTTTGCAAGCCCAGCTGTGGCCTCACATGTGTACTTGGCTGAAGCTGCTAGGTGTCATAGCAATTGTGCTGTATAATATGCAGGTCTTTTTAGTTAAGAGCTAGCTCTCATGTGTCTACAAGTGTTATGATCCAAAGGATGACTTCACTGTAGTCACATACCTGCCAGTAATGAAGTTTGGAGGGTGCAGAGTGTGTGTCTGCCCCATGCTCTTCCCAGGGGACCTAATGAAAAGAGTACCCTTTTTATGCTTAAAATTGTGCAAATACTGCTTTCTTTCGGTATAGGTGAACATGTTGGAGAAACAGGGTTTGACCATCTAGAAAGCAAGTTAAAGGACAAATTATAACAGGCACCAGAAGTCAAGGCTTATTAGAAGTCCAGCTGGCTTTATGCACGTTTATCCCGTAGTATGTCTGAAATGCTGGGAAACGACATTGCCAGTGACTGTTAAAAGACAAAGCGAGTTCTCATTAGTAAGCAATATGGCCAGCAGATAAAGCCTTAGTTGTAGATTTGAAAAATGAGTTAAGAACAATTCAGTTTTAAGAGGACCAATCAGAACATTCTGAGCTACCCTATTCCAGGAAACACCAAGGAGAAGAAATGCTGATGCCACTGCAATATAGCAATATCAGGCCTGCAGAGCAGAGGATTGCTAACTACAAATGCGCCTTTATTAATTCAACCAGAAACTAAAACCTGGTGTTTGTGACCATGAGGTCATGGCAGCCTACTCTACAGAAGTACTTGATATCTTGAGGAATATATAATCCTGTGCTTTATTTAGAAGGAGCAGCTAAATCTTCCCTACCTATATAATTTTCTGCTACTGCTCACTGTTCTATTTGGTGCACTTTACAGTTCATTTGCTTTGGCTTTTACTTGGCAGTAGTTTATTTTCCTCTTTTTGGTTATAATTTTGCCTCGCCTCTTTGACAGGTTGTTTTCCCAAGACACAGCTTGAAGCTGTTCCTGAAATCTGTTCATAGTCCATTTGTAATGCTGTAAACTGAACTCTCTAGTAAGACTCAACAGTTTCAGTTATTTGAGAAAGGCTTCCAGGGTACGGAGTGGAGGAAACTGACATGACTGTCAGGCAGGACAGATCTGAGTAACATGAGAAACACCTTTTATTTTCTTGTTGTTTTCCATTTTCAGTAGTAGCTTACTATCACAGAACTTCCCAACCTGCAAGTGTTATTCAGTCTTTCTGTGTTTCTTCAAGAACAGAGAGGCAAAAGGGAACACTCATGACTGCCTCATGAGGCAGAAAGACTAAAGCGCTACAAGTTCCTGGTGCAGTGTTCCCTGCAACTCAGGAGGACTTCTGTGAAAACCATGAAAATACCCAGGCAAATGATGGGAGGGCATGTCAAATATCTGGCTTACAATCAAACTGTAGCTGCAACCCAAGGTAAAGCTGAGCTATCCAGGAACTTGTAGTGCTTTACTTTTTGTGGTGTTGTTGTTTATGTTGTGTTTGTTTTTTTAAGAAACAACAACCAAACAACCCTCCTCCCCAAGCAAACAAGGTTTTGCAGCTTGCTTTACATCACTGTTCCCATTTATAGTAACCTTCATAACAACCTGAAAAAGGTGGAAGTCATTCAGGTCTTTTACATTGGACGGTTCTTAACCATTTGTCTAACAAGGTAGGACTAAAATATTCCTAGTTTAAGGTTACTTTTTTTCACGTGTCTTCCAAAAATATGCACAAATTGAGAGACTGTAGAGAAAGTGTGATTTGTTAAATTCAAACTGATTTGATCTACTATGGAAATCTTCATGTATGAAATCAGTTTCATATTCTTTATGTGGTACAACATTTTGATAAGCAAAGCATTGTTTTTTAGCGTCTGTGCTACTTAGAAGGAAAGGAGGAAAAAAGACCATGAAAATAGGAAGTTTCTCATAAATACGGGCTTTTCTCCCTTAGAGACCACTTTTATGCATGTAGGCATATGTAAATCCTGAGGAAAAACTTCTATTCTGCGTGTGCTGCCCATTTCATTCAATGTGCAAATACCAACATATCAGTCTGCAAGCTGACTTCCTAGGCTGTCAGGCAGGTGAAGAGGCAGAGGCAAGGAGAGCAGGTGTCCTTTACTGTTCGCAGAGGAACGGAGTTAGTCACTTTTTTCTCCTCCTTCTCAAAGTTTTTTTGTCAGCAGTTTGTTAGCTACAGCAGCTTTATCACCTGCATGGTATGAGTTGCTGGCAGAGCACATTCAGTGACAAGTTAAATGTTATAATTTCCTGTAGGCTATGTATGTAATACTGCATTTTATGGTCTAGCCGTGCAGTGCAGAGCTATTCTCTGTGTAACACACGTGTTGAACATTAACTACTATTTGGGTACTGAAGGTGGAGCGTGCTCCCTTTGATTTCTGTTGGGTGTGTGGCAGTCAAACACACTGGTAGTTAATGCCATAAAGCAAGCAACCAGGAATAGAGTGATCAGAGGGCATCAAATGAGTTTTTCCTAGTTTTGTGAATTCCTCATATCCTGCCATTTTTTCTTTATTGCTTTGGAGGGTTTTCTTCTCCATTATTTTAGCAGAACTAGTTTACATTCTGTTGTGCTTTGGTTGGCTTCTGTTCATGAGTGCTGAATTGAGAGGTTGCTACATATGAGAAAATACGTTCTGGATACTTTTTATCAAACTTTTTCTTCTGGATACTTATTATCAAACTTTTTCTTTGGTTTATAGCAATTATGTACATCTAAATAGGATGGTTTCTTAGCAATGTACTGCCTTAAGAAGCTGTTGTATGCTTATCTACTTTCAACAGCATGTTGAACTTTGATTAAGAACATCTTACTCACTTCTTGCCCTCCCAAAATAATAAAGCACTATCTCATTATGAGAATTTAATTACTGTTTTATGTTTCTTTACAGCTTGTTTTAATAGAATTTCTAATGCTGTTCTTGAAATTTGATACGGTTTGGTTTCTGTGCTTCTACTTTGTTAGTTAAAAAACACAAACAAACAAAAAGCCAAACAAAGAAACCCCCGCCTCAAAAACAAAAAAACACAAACCAAACCAAACCAAAAAAACCCCACAAAGAAACAAAAAGCAATAAAACAAACACCACACCTAAGCTTGCTTGGCCTTATTGGAAAAATAGAGATGCAACTCATAGTGATGGTTTTTTTCTGGAGAAGACAGATTTTAGACAGCTTGGAATCCTGGGCAGGAGTTATGCGAGTTATAATTGATGCTGCTTTTGTGCAGAAGACCAAATAAAAGAAACTGAATGCTATTTAGCAGTCCTTCATCTGAAATCAGTGAATTTTGCTAAAATTTGGGGTGAAATGGAAATACCTAATTCATTCGAGGTTTAAAAAAAAATAAATTAAAAATAATTTTTAAAATACTTAAAAGGCTTTTATGAGGGACAGCAGGCACGAAAGTGGTTCCAGATCTGTACTTCCCTGTATAAAGTACATGTATGGTGTCAGTCTTTTATTCAGATTTATTATCATCTCGTATTTTTAGCCAAGGGTGTTTTTTGCTCAGAAACCTAAAATGTCCTTCCCCAAATAACACGACAGGGTTTACATTAAAGATGTATTTGTTATTCCCTCCTCCTCCTACCCACTTGTAACCTCCACGCTTTGCTTCTTCTGGTGTTTGAAGTTGAAGCACTGGGTATGTAAATTCTTGGCTTAACCTCAGAAAAAGTACACAGGCCAAGGTAGCCTAGCTTCAAGATCATCTCAGTTTCCTACTAAGACTCCATTGTCCAATAATTGGGTTAGTTTAGTTTCCATGCCGATGTGTTTCAGATGGTATGCCAAGTAAGAATGGTAGCCTTTTTTTTTTCCTTGTTTCTGCATTTAAAGGCTGTAAATGTGATTGTAATTAGGAACCTTACTGAAAGACTCTTATCATATCCCATTAGTTTTTCTCACAGTGCTCTTCTAGTATTCAAGCTGTCCAGAATTTATTTTGCAGCTTGAGTAGTGATATGACACTACGTGATTGCAGTTGATACATGATAACAGCCAGCAGATTTCAGGCAGTGTGTCAAGCAGGATTTTACTGGAGAGTTTGGCTTCCTGAGATTTAAAATGTTTGCACTGTGACTTGTGACACTCATTGGACTAAAACCTTTCCTTTCTTTCCTACACTTGTGAGAAAACTTTGAAAGTTTTCTTTGACAGCAAAGTCTGATGCAATGGAATAGCTGCAAATAGGAACAACTTGTCACTGTATCTTTCTTGAAGAAAATAAACTGTAAGTGCAACTCTTTAGGATAAACAGAGTTAGTATTTATATATTATTTTCCATTGTGCAACACCTCTGAATTGTGCAACTCCCCGTTTGAACTTAAAAAAGAAACACAAACAAATCCACACCCACCCACAAAAGCAAACCTAAAAGAAACAGCAACAACAAACAAAACAAATAAAAAAGCCCAGCAAAACCTTTCTTTTCTGTTACAGAAAAATGCAAAGGGACAGGAGTTGTTTGACCAGATTGTATATCATCTGGACCTTGTGGAAACTGATTACTTTGGCCTACAATTCATGGATGCTTCCCAGGTTACAGTAAGTATAATTTCAGTTAATTTTTATATTCTGCAGTAGTTTGTGTTGCCTATTATAAACATGTTACTGGTCCACTTTCATGGAGAGATACAGGCATTAGGGGGCTATATTGCTGGAACAACTGATAATGTGTTTTGTTCTTTCACATAAAGCTAAATCCTCTAAATGAGGCATATATCACTTTACATATGCACATGATTTGATCACACGTAAGTGAAAAAGCAGTAATTATGGGCAAAGAAAAACTTTGTGTTTAGTAGGGTCATGATATTAAAAACACATTAAATCTCTTGTAAGCAAAGGTTTCTTGTAACTCCTGCCTTTGCTGTTGCGTGCACAGATTAGTTTCTCTGTACAAGTAGTTTTATTTGCAGTAGAGAAAAATTTTCCTTCTGTCCCCTTTCCAGTGACCCCCAGTGTACTCAGGTAAAAGAAGAAAAAAGGGAAACGTATGTAGAGATGCAGGTGTATAGGGTTAATAAGATGAAGTTAAAGACTGCAACCATGTGTTTAAGTGGTACCGCTATATGTTTAATCTTTGCCTATTCACCTTATGTGCTGAGGTGTTGGTATGGCAGCAACGTAGGTTGTGGATAGAGAATATACAGACTTGGAAATAAGTGTTTCTTTTAGGTGTTCCAATCAGTATGTAAATGTAATTTCCAAAAAGCAACAGAAGGCAAATGTATTCTGTGCTAATAGAAGAAAATAACGGGAATATGTAGCCACAATATCAACATATTATAAAAAGTAGGTTCTAACTTTACAGTCTCAGAATTCTCAGCTTTATTCTGTAGCAAACACGGGTCGATGTGATTAAGTCAGATCAGTGTTTTATCAGCTCCACCGTGATCTGTGTTTTACTAGTCACTTTAAGCAACATAAAGGAAGCCTGTCCAGATTTAGTAACAACTGGGTATTGTGAAAGAGAATCTATGCTTTTGGAGAAGAGAAGGCTGGTGTTAGCCATTTAAATGTTATCCTAATATCCCAGTTAATTTAAGCATATGTATTTATTACTGGAAAATGTTATTTGAATGGCAAGTGTCCATAAGGAGTTTGGGGCTTTTAAGAAGTTTAGTGTGTACATTTCTGATAAAATTTATGTTACATAAGTTGTGTGCCCTTTAAGATGGACCCAAGCATAAGGACACAGCTTAATAGAGCAGAGCCTGCTCATAATAGGAAAAACATAATATTGTCACTGGTTGTCAAATTGCCTAATTAGGAACGTGATAGCTAGGAATAAATACCTAGCAAGGAGTTCTGTAATGTTTTGAAAGAAGGGAAGTGGAATGGGAGAGTGAAACATCCTTTCCTAGCAACAAAGAGGGCAGATGAGAAGCAGAAGACCTGGCTGAGGAAGCAGAGAATGATCATTTTCTTGTATATTTGGAAAACTGAAGGGGTCTTTTGAATTGAAAGAAAGATGAAGCAAATATGTGAGCAAGTATATTTTCCCCAGATAGCTCTGTCCCCAGTGCTGTGGGTGAAATGTGCCTTTATCTGCAAGTGTGATAAAAATAACTTTGTATGCTATTTCTTTCCTCTGAATGGAGGGAGGAGTAAATATGGGCATCTACTGTTACTAGAGGTATAAGGACAATGAACATCTTCTGGGGATGCTGGCAAAGCCAACACGAGTTGCCAGGGCTTTTGTAATAGGGTTGTGGTTTCCTGCATCAAGAGGGGTGTTGAGGGCAGAGTTCTTCACCTCTGCTGGAGTGCAAGGCTGAAAGGTTTTGTTTGGGGTTTTTTTGGTCGGTTTGAAGCTGAGTAGACAGTAGAGGGCTTCAAGGCATAAGCTTTTATCTTCCCAGTACCCTGTGCAAAGACATTCCATGCTTTTACAGCCTTCCTTGTTCTATTTTGAACTTGTGACCCACGCATTTTGCTTGCACAGCAATTAATGCATATCCTCCATGTGCTTCTGCATAGTGCCAGCCCAGCCATGCAGTGGCAATTGCAGGATTGGAAGATTAAAGTTGTGTAAACTCCTTGAGGCTCTAACTAAGCCTTTGTCTTTATTATGTATTGTTAAGTGCTAAACATTTTTAAGCCACCGTTATAAATAAGAGAGCACAGAACAGTCTTTGAATAGTGGAGATTGGTTCTGTGTGCCCCAAGTTCAGCAGCTTTTGAGTGCACTGTGTTTCTTGCAGTTCTGTAACTTTGCCAGAGTCGTGACAAGTGGTGTTGATAGCTGTGGTTTAGAAAAGAAAATAATGGTTACAGTTTTATCTGCTTTGAAAGAGAAAAAAAATATTTTTTAAAAAAGTTTGGTTTTAATACCCCCAAAACAGTTTTTCAATACAACCAAAAAACAATAAAGTTGTGGAAGGCAGAATGGCAGCAGTAAGACAGAAAATACTGTAAAGTCTATTCAGTGAACTCTGCATCAGTTTATGTCGTGTGCTCTTTGAAGTTATCCACAAATAAAAGGATGTAGACAATCATATAGTAGTTTATTCTAAAGCAAAGCTGTGTGTACTCTTGTATTTTAAGTTATTTGGTATTAACTCCAGAAGTAGAAGAACTTGGGGGAGAGAGGTTGTTAAGTATTGTTAGTATGTGGAAGAACTTGATCTAGTGGAGAACCTTTTTTCATAAGTGAGGTTTAACAAGTGCCACAGGTACATTGCTTGCTGATGTTCAGCACCTTGGCTGATGAGAACTGATAGTTCATAGTGAGGATATCCAAGTGAAGACTGGTAATGAGTGGTGTTCCTCCAAGTCCGTATTGGGAGTGATGCTGTTTAACATCCTTGTAAGGATGGACAGTGGGATTGAGTGCACCCTCAGCAAGCTTGCTGCCACCACCAAGCTGAGTAGTGCAGTCAACATCCTGGAGGGAAGGGATGACATGCAGAAGGACCTGGATAGGCTTGAGAGGTGGGCCCATGCCAACTTCATGAAGTTCAGTAAGGCCAAGTGCAAGGTCCTGCACATGGGTTGGGACAATCTGAAGCATGAACACAGGCTGGATGGAGAATGGATTGAGAGCAGCCCTGAGGAGAAGGACCTGGGATTCTTTGTTGATGAGAAGCTCAACATGAGCCAGCATTGTGTGCTTGTAGCCCAGAAAGCAAACCACATCCTGGGCTCCATCAAAAGCAGCACGGCCACTAGGTTGAGGGAGATAATTCTCCCCCTCTACTCCGCTCTCATGATATCCCACCTAGAGTACTGTGTCCAATTCTGAAGCCTCCAACACAAGAAGGAAATGGAACTGTTGGAGCAAGTCCACAGGAGGGCCACAAAGATCATCAGGAGGCTGAAGCACCTCTTCTGTGAAGACAAGCTGAGAGACTTGGTGTGATTAAGCCTTCAGAAGAGAAGGCTCCAGTGAAGAGCTTATATTGGCCTTCCAGTACCTGAAGGGGTCTACAGGAAAGCTGGGGTATCTCATTAATGCTTAGGAATCTCTAAAGGGTGGATGTCAGAAGGATGGGGCCAGACTCTTCTCAGTGTTGTCCAGTGACAGAACAAGGGGCAGTGGGCACAAACTGGTGAACAGGAGGTTTAACCTAAATAGAAGAAAATACTTCTTTACTCTGAGTGTAACGGAACACTAGGACAAGCTGCCCAGGGAGGTTGTAGTCTCCATCCCTGGAGACATTCAAAACCCTTCTGGACGTGTTCCTGTGTGATCTGCTTTAGGGGATCCTGCTCCAGCAGGGGGATTGGACTAGGAGATTTCCAGAGGTCCCTTTCAACCCCTACTATTCTTTAATTATGTCATCTTTGTAGAAACAGGTTATGTGCAATATATTCTGTTGTTGGTTTGGGTACTTGACATTTATTTTAGGGCTATGGTAGCTAATGTCATTTATCTTCAGTCCAGGCTCATTCTTCTGTGGTTTACAGCTCCTTATGAGCTGCAACATACTATAGGAGTACCTCAGGATGCAGATTTCTCAATTTCCACAGTTGCATTCTTTGTTCAGTTGTCTGTTCTGTGATAGCAAAACATGGATATCCTCCCAGGCCTCTCTCTTTTACAGGAATTAAAAACAGAAGAGTTGCCCATGTTTATCAGCTTGGAGTTTGCTTCTGTTTCCCCTCATGGTTTTGTTTCTGATCACAAGAACAATTCTAGACTAATTGGGGAGGGAAGATTTCAGCTACATCTTTAAATACTTTTTGCCTTCTGCAAATGAGCTGCTGTAATCCTTGAAGTGTGAAACTTTAGTTGGGAATGCATGGAAGCAAAGTAATTAAAATACCATTTTTCTTACATGCATCTTATTCAGTGACTCTTTAAGTCTTTTAAATCTAGCCTCTAATGTCAAAAAGGCCCCTTGGCTTAAAGAAGATATATATGGGTAGATATGTGACTGCAGTCAGTTGAGCCATTTTGAGGGTATGGGCACACACCTCATATATCTGGCATATCGGAAAGCACTGGATTTACAGTGTGTGTACAGCAGGACTTTTGAGCAAGGACAGCCTGTGCCTTCTGCGGGTGCCCATGGCTACAGTAGAGGCCAGAGCCTAGGGAGATGAGAGCCAGGACTGACCAGTCCCTAAATTGGTTTTTGATTTGTTTCCTGTGAGAGGCAAGAAGACAGTGAATGGAGGAGATAGAGAAGAGTGTGTAGAAACTAAAATAGGATGTTGTGAAAGCAGCGTTTGAAGTACAAAAATGGAAGGGGAAAAAGAGGGGGGAAGAACTGTGTTGCCCAGACTGGGCCTAAGCAGCAGCTATGTGTCATGACCCACTGATCCTCACCCAGTGCTCACACACTAAGATCCTCACCTGTATGGGAGGCAGCCTTATGGCCACGTTTTCAAGGAGGGTCAGGATCGTGTGTGCTTCAGAACACAGGTTTTCAACAATGTAGTGTGTGAGTGGGCAGTGAAACAAGTGGACAATGAAGAATAATATCTCAATAGTTTTATGTTCTTCACACATTGTGAACTAGGCTCTTGGATGTTTCAGTAGGTCTTGGGTCAGGGCTTTGGTGCTTCATGGCTGCCTCTGTTGCATCTGTATTTTCTTCTAAGGGCGGACTCATTGTCATCCAACTGCTTGCTTTTGATGTTACTGCTGTGAATTCTTAAGGGTGTGAGGGATGTGGAAAAATGAGCAATTCAAACCAGTCAATTAGCCTCATAGTGAAATATTCCTTATGTAGAATTATTGAATCATGAAGTCCAACTGTCTGCATTACAAACCCTAACCACTAAACCATCTCCCAAAGCACCATGTCCACCTGTTTTTTGAACACCTCCAGGGACGGTGCCTCCACCACCTCCCTGGGCAGCCTGTTCTAATGTCTCACTACCCTTTCTGTGAAGAAACTTTTCCTAATATCCAATCTGAACCTCCCCTGGTGCAACTTGACCCCGTTTCCTCTTGTCTTACTGCTAGCCACCAACACCCTCCTCACTACAACCTCCTTTCAGGTAGTTGTAGAGAGCAATAAGGTCTCTCCTCAGCCTTGTCTTCTCCAAGCTGAACAGCCCCAGCTCCCTCAGCCTGTTCTCATAAGACCTGTTCTCCAGACCTGTAATCCTTATTCTCTGCAGCCCCTCAAGCACCTCAATGTCCTTCCTATACTGTGGTGCCTAAAACTGCACACAGTGCTCGAGATGTGGCCTCACTAAGGCCGAGTAGAGGAGCAGGATCACCTCCCTGGTCCTGCTGGTCAGACCATTTCTGACCAAGGAGGTGATACTCAGATCAGTCAGGCAAGCTTCAGGTCAACAAAATGTGGTCTTTATGGGAGACTTTATCTCCGCAGATGTGCTGGAGGAACAACACTGTATTTCACCGGACATCCATCAAGTTCCTGGAATTTGTAGAAGACTTCTTCCTCACACAAATGTTGGATGTGCCAATCAGGAAAGGGTCACAACTGGACTTACTACACAGTAGACAAGAAAACCTGCTCGCTAATATCTCTGTTACTGATAGACTTTGGCTGCAGTGACGCCAATATCGTGGAGTTTGGGATACTGCAGAGCACAATGAAGGTTAGTTTCAGGACAGAGGTTTTAGATTTTAGAAGAGCAAACTTCAGCTCACTCCAGGTTCAGTTGGAAGGGATGCTGTGGGAAGCTTCCATGGAAGGTAAAGGAGCTGTTGAATGCTGGGAGTTTTTCAGGAACACTTACAAGCAAAACCAGTTCATCTCCTCTAAAGGCAAGGGAAGTGGAGCAGGAGACCCCCTTGGCTTAACTATGAGCTTCTGGGTCTGCTTAGAACAAAAAGGGAAATATACTAGAAGGGGAAAAGTGAAACAATACCAGTTGGAAATTACAAGGGCATTGCTAAGGTATGCAGAGATGTAGTTAGGAAAGTAAAAGCTCAGCTTGAGCTGACATTGGCCAGAGATGTCAAAAACTTCAAGAAAGGGTTCTTCAAATACATTAACAATAAGCAGAAACAGAGGAATAATGTTGGCCCACTATATTAAACAGGAGAGGTGAACTAGTGACCAACAATGCTGAAAAGGCGGAGGTCCTCAACACCTTCTTCACCTCTGTCTTTACCAGTGCTGTTGGGTCCCAAGTCACAGGAACAAAAGTCCAGGTTGATGCAGACACTGACCCACCATCAATGAAGGAAGAGTTGGTGTGTCAACTATTACAGGAGCTTTACCCATATGAATCGATGGGCCTGGATGCCATCCACCCTAGGGTGCTGAGAGAGCTGGATGACGTCGTTGCAGAGCTGCTCTCCATAAACTTTGAGAAGTCGTGGAGATCAGGAGATGTCCCTGAAGACTGGAGGAAGGCTAATGTCACTCTCATCTATAAGAAGGATCCAATGGAGGACTCAGGTAATTATAGACCCATTAGTCTCACTTTAGTCCCTGGGAAAAGTTATGGAACAAATCCTCCTGGGGGCAGCCACAAGTCATTTGAAGCACGTGATTGGGAAAAACCAAATGGATTTACCAGGGGCAAATTGTGCTTAACAAACTTGATTGTCTTCTATGACAAAGAAACCCACTTGGTTGATGCAGAGTGAGTGGTGGACATCATCTACCTGGATTTCTTCAAGGCTTTTGATATGATCCCCCACAGCCTCCTCCTGGAGGACCTGACTCATTGCAGGCTTGACAAGTGGTCTGTGCGGTGGGTTGGGAACTGGCTGACAGACCATACCCAGAGGGTGATAGTAAATAGTTCCTCCTCAAACTGGCAACTGGTCACAAGTGGGGTCCCCCAGGGATCAATGTTGGGCTCATTGGGCCATTGGTCTGTTTAACATCTTCATAAGTGAACTGAATGTTGGGATTAAGAGCACCCTGATGAAGTTTGCTGACAACA
This sequence comes from Chaetura pelagica, assembly GCF_000747805.2. Lineage (NCBI taxonomy): Eukaryota > Metazoa > Chordata > Aves > Apodiformes > Apodidae > Chaetura > Chaetura pelagica. Next base: position 7,814,115 of record NW_009952990.1, read on the forward strand.
CCAAAATGAGTGGAGAGGTTGACGCTCCAGAAGGGAGAGCCTCCCTCCAGGATGACCTGGGCTAGCAGAAACCTTATGAAGTTCAACAGAGAAAAGTGCAAGGTCTTGCATCTGCAAACACAGAACCTAGGAGTGCAGTCCAGACTGGGATCCACTTGGCTGGAGAGCAGCCCTGTGGAAAGGGACCTGAGCTCTTGGTAGACAACAGGCTCAACGTGAGTGAACAGTGACTGCTGCAGCAGAGAAAGCCAACAGGGTGCTGGGCTGCATCAACAAGGGCATCACCAGCAAAGATAAAGAAGTCATCATCCCACTCTGCTTGGCATCTGTCAAACCACACCTGGATTTGGTCCCTGCTCTACACAAAGAATGCGGGCAGGCTGGAGGGGGTCCAGAGAAGAGCCACAAGGATGATCAGAGGACTGGAGGACCTGCCATATGAGGAGAGGCTGAGAAAAATGGGTTTGTTCAGCCTTGAGAAGAGAAGGCTTAGGGGAGACTTCATTACTGTCTTCCAGTACTTAAAGGGTGGCTACAAAGAAGATGGGGACTCCCTGTTTGCAAGGGGTCACATGGAAAAGACAGGGGTTAATGGGGACAAGTTGCTCCTGGGGAGATTCCAACTGGACACAACAAGTAAATTTTTCGCCATAGAATCATAGAATCTTAGGGGCTGGAAGGGACCTCGAGAGATCATCTAGTCCAACCCCCCTGCCAGAGCAGGGTCACCTAGAGTACATCACACAGGAACTCATCCAGGTGGGTTTTGAATGTCTCCAGTGAGGGAGACTCCACAACCTCCCTGGGCAGTCTGTTCCAGTGCTCTGTCACTCTCACAGTAAAAAAATTTTTTCGGATATTCACCTTGAACCTCCTATGCTCCAATTTACACCCATTACCCCTTGTCCTATCACTGGTCATCACCGAGAAAAGCCTAACTCCGTCCCCCTGACACTCACCCCTTACATATTTGTAAACATTGATGAGGTCACCCCTCAGTCTCCTTTTCTCCAAGCTAAAGAGACCCAGCTCCCTCAGCCTTTCCTCATAAGGGAGATGTTCCACTCCCTTAATCATCTTCGTAGCTCTGCGCTGGACTCTTTCGAGCAGTTCCCTGTCCTTTTTGAACTGAGGGGCCCAGAACTGGACACAATACTCCAGATGTGGCCTCACCAATGCAGAATAGAGGGGGAGGAGAACCTCTCTTGACCTACTAACCACACCCTTTCTAATGCACCCCAGGATGCCATTGGCCTTCTTGGCCACAAGGGCACATTGCTGGCTCATGGTCATCCTCCTGTCTACCAGGACCCCCAGGTCTCTTTCACCTACACTACTCTCCAGCAGTTCAGCCCCCAACCTGTACTGGGACATGGTGTTGTTCTTCCCCAAATGTAAAACTCTGCACTTCCCCTTGTTGAATTTCATCATGTTTCTCCCCGCCCAACTCTCCAACCTATCTAAGTCTCTCTGAATGGCAGCACAGCCTTCTGGTGTGTCAGCCACTCCTCCCAGCTTAGTGTCATCAGCAAACTTGCTGAGGGTACATTCTATACCCTCATCCAGGTCGTTGATGAAGATGTTGAACAACACCGGTCCCAGCACCGACCCTTGTGGGACTCCACTAGTAACACACCTCCAACCAGATTCTACCCCATTGACTACAACTCTCTGACTCCTTCCTTTCAACCAGTTCCTAATCCACCTCACTTCCTGGTCACCAAACCCATACCTGATCAACTTATCCACAAGGATGCTGTGGGAGACGGTGTCAAATGCTTTACTGAAATCAAGATAAACCACATCTACCGCTCTACCATCATCTATCCACCTAGTAATTTCCTCATAGAAGGCTATGAGGTTAGTCAAACATGATTTACCCTTGATAAAACCATGCTGACTGCTCTTGATGACCCCCATGTCCTTGATGTGCCTGGAGATAGTCACAAGAACAAGTTGTTCCATCACCTTTCCAGGGATGGAGGTGAGGCTGACCGGTCTATAGTTACCCGGGTCCTCCTTCTTGCCCTTCTTGTAGACTGGAGTGACATTTGCTATCCTCCAGTCCTCAGGCACCTCACCTGTTGCCCATGATTTACTGAAGATGATGGAGAGTGGCCTAGCAATGACCTCCGCCAGCTCCCTCAGCACCCTTGGGTGCATTCCATCTGGACCCATTGATTTATGGATGTCCAGATTACTCAACTGATCCCTAACCCAATCCTCATCTACCATGTCAAACTCTTCCTCTATCTTGACTTCTTCTGGGGCTATATGAATCTGGGGCTCATAGGGAGACCCTGCAGGAGTGAAGACAGAGGCAAAGAAGGCATTCAGCACCTCTGCCTTCTTTATATCCTCTGTCACCAGGGCTCCCACCTCATTCCTCAATGGGCCAATATTGCCTCTATTGCTAGTTTTGCTAGCTATGTACTTGAAAAAGCCCTTTCTATTATCCTTAACCTGACTTGCAAGGTTAAGTTCCAAGGAGGCCTTAGCTTTCCTAATTGCCTCCCTACATCCTCTGACAACAGTCCTATATTCCTCCCAAGTGACCAGCCCCTCCTTCCATGATCTATAGATTTTCCTTTTCCACTTAAGTTTGCCCAGTAGTTCCTTCTTTAACCATGCAGGTCTCCTAGCACCCTTACTAGATTTCCTAACCATTGGGACACTCTGATCCTGTGCTTGCAAGAAGTGGTCCTTGAATGTTGACCAGCTATCTTGAGCTCCTTTATTTTCTAGCACCCTGTCCCATGGGATTTCCCTTAATAGATGATTGAGGAGACCAAAGTTTGCCCTGTGGAAGTCCAGGGTTCTGGTCCTGCTGGGTATTTTGTTCCTTCCACACAGGATATGTACTCATATAAAATCTGTTTTGTTGTGATTACATCAGCTCAGTTAAGATTTTATTAGCATTTAAATTCTATCACCATGCCTTACAAATTAGGTAGTTAATATTGTACAAACAAGGCAAACAAATAATTATCTTACTGTATTGCTTAATAATCTACCTGGTCTTCTGACATTTTTCAAAAAGAATTTTCAGCTTCAGTACAATACATTTTTTTTCTACTATGTTCTTGTTTGTTACACAGTTGTCAGGCTTTTCACTCTCAGTCTATCCTTCTTTCTCTCTCTAGTTGCTCTCTCACATAAAGAGCAACTCCACCACCTCGCTTCCCTGCCCTATCTTTCCTAAGAAACACATATCCATCCATGGCCACATTCCAGTCATGTGAGCTGTCCCACCATGTCTCTGTTATTGCTACTAGATCATATACGGACAATCAAACTTGGAATAGTCCCCCAAGAGAAGTGGTAGATTCCCGCACACTGGACAGTTTTAAGTCTCACCTTGACAGAGTGCTGAGCCATCTCATATAAACTATAGTATTACTTAGATAGGCTGGACCAGATGAGCCTTGAGGTCCCTTCTAACCTGGCATTCTATGATTGTCTGTATAATATATCTAATGAGAGTTACGATACACAATGCAAGTTTTTTAATATAATTTTGTGGGTTACTTTTTTTAATTCTCCTCATCTGGGATATGAGGTTTCACTGTCAAGAAGAAGGGACTAATCTTTTGTGAATTATGTATGATTTTGTGTGTTCGTGATTATCTGTGTTCACATTCAATTATAAGTTTTGCTTCTGTCACTTAAAGTCCATAAGCAAAATCTTCCTTGGGCTGAAGTAGGTTATCATGTGTATATGAATTAAGACAGGATAGTGGTCTTGAAGGATGTTGATATAGCTTTCCATTATTGATGTGTAGTCTATCCAGACTGCAGACAAACCATGTCACATATGAGGATACTCTGTGCAGAATCAGGCTGGGACAGGCAAGGCTTTAATGAACACTACAGCTTGGTTATGTGGTGTTCCGGGATGCTGCTTTGTGTCCAGAAATAATACTGTGTAATATTGTAATTAGAGATTTTTCTTTTTCAATTCTATCTTTCAGTCTTAATATTCATGATGTTGATAAAGAGGTTATGATGACAGGATTTGAAATACACATGATACTAGTTTTATGCTTAATTTCTGTAAAGAGCCATAAAAAAAATGCCTTAAGGTAATCCATACCTGATATGACCCTAAATATATTTTTCTTATATTAAAGTTAGCTGTTTACTTAAGCAACTTGGCAATTCATTTGGACTGAAAGCTGGCAGGTATATTTTGAAAATAATATGAATGTTCTGCAAAAATGAAGATCAAAGGGCAGATCTTGGGAACTTGGCAGAATGGGAAGGAGTTTTGGCAAATAAATTTTCATGTTCTTTTGAACTGCAGAAAGCAAAATTTTATTCTCACTAAAATTTGGTTGTTTTAAAAAACCTTCTAGGCTTTCTGTGATATTAAATCCAATTGAAATCATATGGTTCGGGTACATTTGACATCAATATTTTTTAATTAAACAGAACCTCTTTGTTGCAGATAATTGTGGCTCTATGACTCTAATAACAAGATAGTGATGTCATCCTGCTGCCTTTCGTGTCACAGTTGGCCAAAAAATCACTTTTATGGTCGAGGCTTTGTTCTTTCACAGAGTGGATGCCATAGAATATTCATATTGTTTCAACTATTAAAGATTAGAAACAGAAGTAAGCAGGGAGGAAAAACTAAGACATGGGGATCATAAAACTGGAGTCCACAAAAAAAATAATTCTGTTATGCTATGGCAAAGTTGAGCTAGTACTACACTTTGTCACTGAAGAAAGATTCATGCACTTCAGTTGTTTCAGAAAAGCATGCAAGGGTTAGCAGAGTGTGTCCAGTGAAGATGAAGGGGATTCTTCAGAACAGCAGTGTTTGCAGCAGAATAATAATGGACAGCAGGCCTCAGCACAAATGGGATGTTTGACACATTCAGTAGATGCAAGAAAAAAAGTACTTCTTCATTTAAAATTAATAGAGTTACTGGACTTACCAGGATCTCTGGAAAGGCAGGAGATAAGACTAGCTGAAATGTTTGAGGGTATTTTCATGAAAAGGAGAACCTTTCACTGGAGATGGCACGAGGCAGCTGAGCACCTAAATTGCTAGTTCATAGAGGCATGTTTGCAGCAGACATTGACATTTTATAATTTAGAGTAGTATTTGTAGGAGTCCTTGATTGCAAAAGGAAGACATGTGGAACTGCACACAGTGAGAATTTTGCAAGAGCCAGCTGAAATTAGTAACTGCATTTAAGCGGTTGGTGGAACCTGGATGCTGAATGGCAGATTTCTTGATTGAATTTGTCAGTGTATTGAAAAAAAATTCACAAAAGCCAGTACTTTGACAAGTCCCAAGCTTCCAGGAGCTATTCCGTATTGAAACTATGAAGAGAGGTACCCCTGGCCACATTCTTATTTTATTCTTGTTTATTCAGACGCTGTTTGCGTACTAGAAATTATAAGAACTGGTTTCATGAAGTTCATGCAAAACACTGCACTGCAAAATTTTCTCTTGCTTTCAAATTATTTCTGACATGCTGGTAATTGCATGTGTGACCTGCTTGTGCTTTTTTGTGGTTTCCTCAGATGGCTATTTTGTAGACCTTGAGCATTTTAACTTTATATCATCCTGAGCTTTTCCTGTGGCTACATAGGGTTATCTTCCTGAATCCTTATGGCCTCTAGAAAAGCACCAAGAAAATGCACTGTATCTGGGCCTCAACACACTATAAGCAGAAAACAAGACTCCTGGAATAGGGACTAATACGTTCCACATGTCTTTTGTGCTCCAAACATGCATGAGAGAGAGACATCTGTTGCCTTTGAGATATACATAATTGTTATGATTTTTGAGCTCTTTTCTGCTGATTATGTTCTAAAGTACTTTTTCACCCTGGAATTGCAGACCACAAGATATGCACTGTTTGTAAGAACTTCACAGAAGTGAACTAAGCAAAGAACAAAGCTACTGTCAGCAACTTGGAATTTACTGTCCTAGAGTCTTCATCTCCAATGGAACATTTTTTTAAGTTTGCAGAGGGAAAGAGAAAATTGCTGGCATACTGATAGTGCTTTTGTTGCATCACAGGAATAGAAAAACATTTTTTTCCTAACAGTGATACTGTTTAAATATATTTCTTAGCATGTAACATTAACAGTATCGACAGCTGTTGCAGCATTTTTGGTTTTTAATTCAGATGGAGATTACCTTTACTCATGGTACCAGACAGTGTATTTGGGACGTTCTGTACAGTAGTAATGTGATATAAATTGTTTACAGCTGATGTCATCTTATTTACCTGCAATTCTTAGATCATTATTAATGCTTCTACCGCATCCACCAGGACATCTGAGAAACGTTTTGTTCATGTTCCTCCATTGAGAACATAATCCTATGAAGAAGACCTGTGTGCCTTTACTGTTTCTTTACCATCCACCTCACTGCTCCTGGAAGATGCCCAAATGTGGGAGGAGGCCCCTTTCCTGGGGCTTGCTCCTGCCTGCTGTGGTGCTTGCCCAAGAGAAAGGCTGCTCCTCCATCACAGGAACCACCCTGCACTTCCCTTTGTGAGCCCTGAGCTCCAGCCCCCTTCTCATCCCATGTCTGGGGTTTCCTTGATGACATGGTGACAACCATGTTCCAGGAATATCAGGAGACCTCAGTGGCCCCCATCATGGACCTGGTGTCCTGCAAGTGGTGCAGCCCCCCACCCATGCTTGATATTTGCTGAGAGGGGGCAAAGCCTCCAGACCTCCCTCTGATGGGACTGGGAGGCCCAGCTGGCCTGTGCCAGGTCTCCCACTGCTCCATAGAAGAACAGCCTGCTCATTGTGGGGTGTTGTCTGGATGCTTCGTCCCCGTTTCCCAGCCCTGCCGCTGTTGTGTGGAGAGGTGTCATCTCTTCTTTGCAGAGCCCCAGGGGTGAGGAGAGGAGAGGTCCTGGTGTCCTTTGGGCTGCTGTGCTGCTGCGATGCAAGAGCCTGTCAGAGGCTACCGAGGGAAGTTCCTGGGGCCTGGAGGGAGGGTTGGGTTCAGTCTGAGGTGCACCATTGCTCTGTTCACTAGTATGGAGGGCAAAGCTTCTTGCTGCTTTTGCCAGCTCTTGCTTGCCTGTTCCAAGAAAGAGCTCTCTCTCATTTTGTTGGAAGAATCACAGTCACCTCCTGAACTGGAGCCTTCCGGCAGGTGTCCATAATGAAGTTCTTACCCTTCTCAGGTGTCTGCCCAGAAAAGCATAAGCTTTCTGTGATTCAGGTGTTATGGCAGGAACTGTGACCCCTGTGGGAAACCTGTTCTCTATAGCACTGTGTTCTTAAAGGACTGCAGCCTGTGGGAAGGAACCACGTTGGAGAAGTTTGTGGAAGACTGTCTCCCATGGGATGGACCCCACACTAGAGCAAGGGATGAGTGTGAGGAACAAGGAGTGGCAGAAACAATACATGATTAACTCATCTCGACCACTATTCCCTGACCCTCTGCACCTCCACGCGGGGTGAGGGAGAGGTAGTGAAACTGGGAATGAAGTTGAGTCCTGGAAGAAGGGAGGGGTGGAAGGAAGGTGTTTTAACACATTTTATTTCTGATTGTTCTGCTCCAATTTGATTGGTAATAAGTTAACTGTCCTAAGTTGAGTCTGTTTTGCGTGTGATGGTATTGCTGAGTGATATCCTTGTCCTTATCTTGGCTCCAGCCCCCTTCTCAACTCATGTCTGGGGTTTCCTTGATGTGACAATGGCAACCAAGTTCCAGGAATGTTGGCAGTCCTCAGTGACCCTCGTCATGGACCTGGTGCCCTGCAAGTGGAGCAGCTGCCTGTGCTCAGCAGTGGCTGAGAGGGGGGAAAAGCATCCAGACATCCCTCAGATGGGACAGGGAGGCCCAGCTGGCCTGTGCAAGGTCTCCATTCATGATGATGATGAGAAGCCCTGGCATCCTTTGGGCTGCCATGCCCCTGTGAGGCAGGGAGCGTGTGGGAGGCCACTGAGGGAGCTTCCTGGAGACTGGAGGGAGGGTTGGGTTCAGTCTGAGGTGCACCATTGCTCTGTTCACTAGTATGGAGGGCAAAGCTTCTTGCTGCTTTTGCCAGCTCTTGCTTGCCTGTTCCAAGAAAGAGCTCTCTCTCATTTTGTTGGAAGAATCACAGTCACCTCCTGAACTGGAGCCTTCCGGCAGGTGTCCATAATGAAGTTCTTACCCTTCTCAGGTGTCTGCCCAGAAAAGCATAAGCTTTCTGTGATTCAGGTGTTATGGCAGGAACTGTGACCCCTGTGGGAAACCTGTTCTCTATAGCACTGTGTTCTTAAAGGACTGCAGCCTGTGGGAAGGAACCACGTTGGAGAAGTTTGTGGAAGACTGTCTCCCATGGGATGGACCCCACACTAGAGCAAGGGATGAGTGTGAGGAACAAGGAGTGGCAGAAACAATACATGATTAACTCATCTCGACCACTATTCCCTGACCCTCTGCACCTCCACGCGGGGTGAGGGAGAGGTAGTGAAACTGGGAATGAAGTTGAGTCCTGGAAGAAGGGAGGGGTGGAAGGAAGGTGTTTTAACACATTTTATTTCTGATTGTTCTGCTCCAATTTGATTGGTAATAAGTTAACTGTCCTAAGTTGAGTCTGTTTTGCGTGTGATGGTATTGCTGAGTGATATCCTTGTCCTTATCTTGACCCTCAAGCCAGTCACTATATTTACTCCCTCTGTCCAGTTCAGGAGGGGATTGATGAAACACATTTTATTTCTGATTGTTCTGCTCCAATTTGATTGGTAATAAGTTAACTGTCCTAAGTTGAGTCTGTTTTGCGTGTGATGGTATTGCTGAGTGATATCCTTGTCCTTATCTTGACCCTCAAGCCAGTCACTATATTTACTCCCTCTGTCCAGTTCAGGAGGGGATTGATGAGTGGTTTGGTGTGCACCTGGTGGTCAGCCAAGGTCAAAGTACCACACCAAAGCCAAGGTTAAACCACCACACCAAAGCAAAAGCTGCCTCTCTCACTTATTTACTTGGACTGTTGCTATATGTTCTGCACCACCACAGAGGGTCTGGCTTAATTTTCTATCACTCTTTGGGTAGGCTTTTTGTCCTCAGACTGCAAAACTCCCATCTCCAGGCTCCAAGGACCTTGGTGGTCCTCTGAGAGTCTCCTCCTGTCACCCTGGCACAGCAACCCAGTGGAAGTCAGGTGCTTCCTCCCCTTTCCCTTGGAGCTCAACCTCTAATCTGGGAGTGCTTTAATTGTCTGTGTTTATTTTGCAGAATCCTTATTTAAATAATTTCTTCAGTTTAGGAATGCCTTTCTGTGTCCCAGCTCTCTGCAGTTTGGAGTCATTAGTAAACCTGCAGTGGTGCATTGTGTCCCATCTCCCTGCTTCCTATTAAATATACTAACCAGTGTCACCACTGGTGTTCATTAAATCTTGAATTGCATCTGAGCGTTGTATCTAAAACCAGTTTTTGTCTGCCTCTGCATTTTCAAGAGGAAGGTTACTGTCTAGGATGGATCAAAGGAACTTGCATGAGTGTAAAGAACCCCTGTCTCGTCATTTTAAGCGGTGAACTCTTGGAGGCTCACATCATTCAAGTATATGCATGGATTTAAAAGTTGATCTTCAGAAGGAAAGGGCTTTTTCTCACTTGTTACTTTTAAACTTTATATATGTAGAAAAGTCCCCAGACTGTGGTTTGGTGGGTAGGGTTTTTCTTGTCTTGGTTTGGTGATTCCTTCCTCTGATGTGTTACATACATTTTTTTAATCCTCTTTGCTTTAGAAGGCCATGTAGCTAATGGAAGATAGCTTGGTAGGATTTAGGTGCCTAGGAAATCAGACAGCAAGACAACAGTTGAAGGGATAATTGACTTTTGGTTTTACAGGCGCCAGTTTTTGTTCAGCACACCGTCTTTTCTGAATGTGAGCATTTAGCACAGTTCTCCCTCCTATACCTCCAGCTAAGGCTTGAGAAAGCATTTAAGCAATATTTTTCAGAGAGCAGTTAGGTAAACCAAGTGATCAACAGGAGAGCATGCTGAGATAAATATGTTTTTTCCCCAGTATTTTAAGAAATCTTTTTTAATGTTGCTTCTTTCATGTACAATTGATTAGTGTATGTTTTCAACACATTAATCCCAACCAGTGATTACTGGTTAATGTCAGTATAATAGGAAACATTATTCATTAGGCAAAGCAAAGAAATTTATACTCTGTGTACACAGCAATAAAGGGAAGTTAATCCAGTTTGCCTGAGAGATTTAAAGGAGCAACCTCATACAGCTTTCTGAGGAGGGGAAGTGGAGAAGTAGGTTCTGATCTCTTCTTCCTGGTATCCAGTGACAGGAGTCACGGGAATGGTTCAAAGCTATGCCAGAGGAGGTTTAGACTGGACATGAGGAAGCGTTTCTTTACCGAGAGGGTGGTAAAACACTGAAACAGGCTTCCTAAAGAGGTGGTGGATGCTTCAAGCCTGTCAGTATTTAAGAGGCTTTTGGACAATGCCCTTGCTAACATGAAGTGGTCACGCAATTGGACTAGATGATCATTGTAGGTCCCTTCTAACTGAATATTCATTCTCTTCTGCTATTTTCTGTTCTATTCCAAAGTAATATATAATCTTAATTACCTGCATTTTGACCAGGCTTAGGGGTCTTTTTTCTTACTGCGGGTGAAGTAGCTTAGACACCATCTCCCTATCATAACACAGTCCTAAAACAATTTATCCCTTTCCTGCTCCTTGTTCTGCACTGATATTTCTGAGTTCAGACTGGATATGGGGAGTTTGGCAATGGATAGTTGAAATTACTGTGGTCAGCCTCAGTCCTCCACTGTGAGATGCAGTGAAGTTTATTTGATGAGTTCAAATCCTGAAATGATGTACAGTTGTTTAGCCAGAGCACAAAATAGGCAGAGCTACATTCATTGATGGTGAGAAAGCAGAAGTCCCCTCTGGATCTTTTTTTTTTCTCCTTCCTTTTGAGAATTCAGAATTCATTCATTTCACTTTCCTGTTCTTGAGACAGCAAGCAGTATGTAACCAAGTCCAAAACATTTTGGGTTTTTTGGCTTTAACTAGAATGCTATGAAATTTTTTGAGCTCAGAGAAACATTTGGAAAGTTGGTGTGATTTCCAATGTGAAGAAGCCCTCCAACATTAACTGAGGAAAAGGGGTGTTGAAATTCAGCTTCCTTTTCACAGAAGTTACATAAAACACCTGAATTTTAAAGTGGTGTTGGTTCACAAACCTGCATGAAAAACTGTCAGGCCTGGGAACTCTGAACCAATAATGCTGCCAGTCCACGTCCTACCTCCATATTTTTATTTTGTGGTCTGTCTAGTGGCCACATCACACTGAGCTGTAATGCGCAATGTGGGATGGAGGTAAAACAGGAGCTCATTCTTGCTGCTGAAGAGATATGAGTTTAATGCTTGTTGTGTTTTACCTCCTGAAGCACTCTGCCTCGGGCTGCTTGG
>NW_009952990.1:7825575-7838393 GCF_000747805.2 Chaetura pelagica
GGTCTGCACAAGTAGTTCCTAGATCTAGTAGTTCCTAGATTTGTGTTCCTAGGTCTTGTTAGTTATTTGTTCACAGGATTTTCAGACACTAGAACAGGCTGCCTAGGGAGGTGGTGGAGTTACTAACCCTGGAGGTATTTAAAAGATGTGTAGATGTGACACTTAGGGACATTGTTTAGTGGTGGACTTGGCAGTGCTAGAATAACACTTGGGCTTGATCTTAAAGGTCCTTTCCAACCAAAATTATTCTGTTGTTCTATTTTTAAGTATTCTTTGGAGTATTTACACTTACAAATAATCAGTTTGAAACTTGGTATTGTTTGAGTTTTAATACATCTGGAACACCATAATCCAAGACTATGGGACTATCAGCGTTATTTCTTTGGCAATTATTGTAGTTCAAGTTGTGAGGTGCTTTTTCTGAAGATGGTACTAATACGAGCCGCAGAGGAAAAATTATTGAAGAATTTTTGCCTGTAGTATAAATGTTATTCAGTTTTGGGTTTATTTAACATGAAGCTGAACTTTTTTTAATTGAATCAGTATATTTGTCTTTGTGAGTGGTCTATCTTTAGCCAAAATAAAGATATTTTTGTAGCTTGGTATTTGAAGCATAAAAAATTTATCAGCTGGGAAGTGTGAAAGTAATAGACTTCCATAATTTCAGTGAAAACCCCGAAGTTTCAATATTGATATTTTTTCCTTAGAAAAAATCAGAAATTTCACAAAGCTTCTATGAACTGCTGTAGTTTCTGGTGTAATTTTTCATGAGAGCAAAGTAGAGACAGAATAAATTAATTGCAGATCTAAGGAATGTATTTGTATGAGGTGCTATAATGTTTTCTTTCCACTGTGGTAGAGTTTTCTCAAATTGTAGGGATGGATTCCTTGGCAGCCTCACCTGAGAGAATCTAGCAAGTCATCTGCAAATAAAAGCACATTGAGAATGATTGTTCCAGTTCTCTTTGTCTCTTTTTTTGGATGAGATTTATTTACCTCAAGGGTCATAAGTTGTCAGACTTTTGATCTATACCCTTCTGTACCCATGATAAATAAATGTTTGTGTTGGCTTAGGATATACTTAGTAAATAAATGCAAGCATTACTGTTGAAAAAAAATACTTTCCCACATTTATTTAGCAATGGTAGCATGGTGTTAGTGGAATGATAAAGAGTGTTTCAGAGATTTTCCTTTTTCTGAAAGCATGGATGCTTTAATAGGGAGGAAGAGGTTTTTTCCTCCTAAGATTTTGTTCCGTAGTACCTAGTTTATGATTTTAAAATAAATATATACATAAAAATGGAAAAACATTAATTTTAAGAAGTCTAAATACTGTTTTATTACCTTGTGCAATACCAACATTTACATAGGGTTGCTTCAAATCAGATTGCAGCCTTGTGTAGGACATTGTGCAGAGACAGTCAAAGATTTAAGCTAAATTTACACTTGAAAGTGTTTTTTGCTACTCTTCTGTAGATGCAACTTGTACTGACAAAAGAGTGCATAAATTTTGCTGGGAAGTACACTTTTTGTCATTATAGCTTCATCAATTGAAGATCTTTTGCCATTAGTGTAAAAAGGCAATAGAGATATTCATTGATGTATTAGTTTATTGTGTTGCTAAAATCTTGAAGTGGAACTGCTTTAAAATGTGGGTTTTCTTTTTTTTAGCACTGGTTGGACCTTTCAAAATTCATTAAGAAACAAATAAAAAGTAAGTACAGTGTCTTTGCCTGTTTGTTACCTCCTTTAGCATTTGAACTTAAAGTATTTGAATGTGATTGTGAATGTTTAAATATGTCCTTTAATGGAATAAATAATTCTTAGGAAAGAGATTTAGTTTAATGACTAATTGGCTGACTGTGTCATGTCTAAATGCAAGAGCACTTGTAAGCAATAGACCAACATTTGGTAGCCCTCGTTAAACATTTGCTGTTTGCGTGATGCAGGGTAGGTTGCCAGGTAATTTTAATCTGATCTGGGAAATCAAGTTGCCTGGACACAGATCTTGGTTTCTGTCACTGCTCATGCTCCAGAACACATTTCCTGTTTTGTCTTGTTTTTTTAAGAATAAATGAAAAGCTTTTCATTGTATCACAGTTAACCTTTTTTGTTTGTATGTTGTAAATAAAACTAGCAGAAATACCTGCTGTTTCATCAGAGAGTTTTATGTGGCAGGGTTGGGTTTGGCCACTGGGTGTTTTTTTTTTAATTGGCTAAGGCAGGCAAAAGTTGCTTGTGGATCTCTAATAATCTTTTTGCAGGCTTGGGTGCAGTACAGCACTGTCACTAACATGTTTTGTTAATGTACTGCTGTCGGCAACAGCCATAGGCCAACTGATAACATACCTTCTATGAGACTAAAATACAGCATTTTGCAAGGAAATTGGAGACCTCTTTGCAGGACCTCACAGAGATGGGTCTTGATAGCTTCAGTGGTGCTTTGCCTTTCTTTCTGATAAGTATCCAAATATCTGGACACTTTTTGTAAACAGTGGAGTTCTTTTTCAAAGGCCTCTAGGACAGTTTGCTTTCACTTCATGGTGTGTGGATGTCAGTCTGCTAGAATAGATGGTAAACATAGGTTCTATGCGTAAGGTTTTGGTGGTTGGCTTTCTTTCACCTTTTCATCACATCACAGACTGCTTTACCTTAAGTGACTCAGTGATTTTCAGGTGCACTTTCTACGATAGTTTTGTCCTCTCCTTGATTTCCTTGAAAATACGGAAAACAAAGAGTTCTGTAACACCTTCAACCAGTTCAGTTGCACTATTTTGTCTGAGCTTAATCTGAGAAGAATTTCTGAAAAGAAGTTGACCAGGCCCTGCCCTAAGGAACACTGAAGGGGGAAGTAATTTGATGTGTGTTGTAAAGGTCTGTCTCACACCAGGATACTTTTCTTTACCTTGCACTCAGCAGGTGCTTTGAGAAGAGTTCCTTTTTCATGCTGGATGTTGCTCACTGCTCTTTTTTTTCCCAGCAGTGGGCAGGTAAGGTTCATTATCTCGTTGATGCAGGCCTTAGCAGTGGTGCCCTAGGGTCCTATAGCCTGTCTTCTAGGAGCTATCATTGGAGACAGTGGCAGAGCTCTAATTGTCGTTTAGTAGAGTTAACCGTTAATGGCCACAAATATACTGTGTTGATGTGGTGTTACAGATGACCTTAGAAAGTTGTGAAAAAGAGCCCTTTTTCCAGCATTTACTGTACCAGCACACTGTTGGTCTGGAGGGTGAGGCTCAGGCAGATACAGATGCATTGGTCATAGTCTCATGGTAGCTAGAAAACATTTTCTTATCTGTACTAAAGAGACAGTCAGACCCAGCATTCACCTTCTGGCATCAGAAAACAATTCTGGCAGCTCCACTTTGTGGAGTTTGTTCACTTTCTGTGTTTGTGGGTGCCTTCCAGAGCCCTCTCCAGCACTTTTCACCTTAGCTTACCTTTGCTCATTCACATGTATCAATTGAAACCTATTGAGTAAGAGTTTTTTTTGGAGCTGTGTTTGTGCCTTGTAATGAGAAGCACCACCCACTCCCTCGCTCTCCCATCTCCCCTTGCACCCAGAAACAGCAGTGTACCTTGAACTTGCTGTCAGTCAGAGCATGCTGTGGGGCACACCTCTTTGAACAAAAATGTGTTTGCCAAATAGACAGTTGCTTGATTAATGATTAGAGTATCATAATGTATGGTAATAATCTACTATGGTTTTTCATTGCATGCCTTTTTAAATTTAAAAACATTAAATATTTATTTATTTAAAGACTTTGAAAAACATACTTTATTTTGGGTTTCTTGGGTTGTGGGGTGGTGGCTGTTGTTCTGCCTTAGCAGAACTGCAACTAGAGTAAACTTTTTTCTCCCCCATTCAAAATCTCTGCAAATACAGTTGGACCTCCGTACACGTTGCATTTTCGAATTAAGTACTATTCATCAGAACCAAACAACCTTCATGAGGAGTTTACAAGGTAGGAACTATGCATGGTTAACTGGGTGACTGGCAGAGGGGTAAATAAGACATCTAAGATATGTGGGGTACTGTCAGCAGGTGATTTGAGCTTTCTTTCTAAGAGTGGTTATTTTGTCTGACTTCTTAGTTGGTTTTCTACTGTCAGAGAAACATCTTGCTGCCAAAAAATATTTATGGGCCTCTCCAAGTGCTTTGGTCATGAGGAGATGCTGTGTTCTGATGCTTTGAAGCAAAGAAGGGAAGCACTGGGTGGGGAAAGCTGCAGCTGTGAGAAAGCTGGACTTTACACCAGTGACACCTGCCGTGCCTCCAAAAGGATTTTCTATCATGTCCTGCTAAAATGCCAGTGGTCCGCTTTGTCCCCCTTGCTCTGAGACCTGAGGGTTATTTAATAATGGTGCAAAAACCACAGAGTTGTGGGAATAGACAGCTTGAGTTCTCAGCTAACAGTTCATATATTGAGTCTGTTCCACTTCCCTGCAAGTTTCCTGTGGTGCAAAAGGTGTAAAAACTGCATTGTACAACGTCACCTTAGAATACCTGAAGGTCTCTCGTTTCACTCTGGTGGGATGTTTTTTGGGCTGGGAGTACTACACCTTGCTGGGTGTTTCATAGCACCCTGGTGTGAACTAGAGGTTATTCTGAGAATTGGGAAAGGAAGACCTGGAGGAAAAAGGTTTAGTTATCTTTTGTAGCTGCCAACTTTGTGTCTTCTTTGTATGGTAGTCATTTATCTTAATGATACCTTTTTGTTTATTTGTTTGCTTCTATTTCTCACTGTAGGGCACTTTCCTTGTCTTTAAATTTGCATGGCAATAATCAGTACATTCCTAATCTGCTAAGGTGTTTAAAGATGGTTGTTGTAGTTGGGGTGTGTGTGATGTTTACATTGAATTTAGGCCTGCAAGTACAAGTTTACTTTCTCCTCTCCTATCTGCTGTGTTGACCATGTACTTTTTTTTTTTTACACTGCTGGAGACAAGATCAGAGGGCTAATTGTCATCACCTTATGATACCGACATGGAGGCTTTAATATCCACTATCAATTTAGTGCAACGCTGTTAATTCAATAAAAGGGCACGTTCCTATACAATGTATAATTAACCTTTAGAACTCCATGCCACTTACCACATTGAGTGTAATAACTTAGAAAATCCAAAAACCTGGATGATTTTTTGACATCTTTTATGAGAAAATGCTGTTAAATTAGTAGGAATCATATATATTTTCTGAAAATTGATGTAAGTCTTCATACATCCAGGTTCATGTCTAACAATATTATATTTGCCCTGTGGTCAAATTATTCTGCTACTGTCTACCACAAGATTTCTTGTTTGATCTTCTGAAGCATATGATCCTTGTCACTGAGAGATGTGAGTTTCTGAGCCAGGTGATCACTGCTGTGATCAAGTAAGGCTTTTCCTCTTAAAGTATTAATCTCTGATGCTATGTGATCTAATTGTTGCTGAAAGGTGACGTTTCAGAAGACTATTTTAATGAGAAAAACACTTTACTCAGCTAAATTTTCTGACTTACGAACATTTATTTTTTTTTAGTTATAAGCTTGACAGAAGACCACTGTGTAACTATGGAAGGAAAATGAAAATGAGCTGGAAAATTGATTTTACAGTGAACAAATAGTTACATTTTTCTTTTTTTGGGGGAAAAGTAATGTGAATGTTGCTGGGGTTTTAGGAATCTTTATGCTGGCTGGTCATGTTTTCCATATAGCATGTTGAGCTAATAGTGAAGTTTAACAACTATGTACTCAGAAATATTCCAAGTGGAAATGAAATGGGAGTAAGAGGAGAAAGAAAAAATATCCTTAATAGTAACCGTAAGCTCACCTGATTGTGGGAGTGTTCAAAATTCCTGCTGGAGACCTGTTTTATCAAAGACTCCAGTTTCTAGTGAAGCTGTAAACATCACATTCTCATAATTAGCACAGTAATGGGGAAGTATTGAAACCCTTTGACTGCAGTCTTTTTCAATTTAAAAACACAGTTGAAATCCAGCTCATTTTTGGAAGACACCTTCTGTCACTTTTAAGAGACCTGATTAGTTAGTTAGTTTAGTTAGAAAAACAACAGAGGAATGTTTCTCTACATGTGTGTTGTGGAGAATTTTCTAAGGTACTTTGCTGATTCGTAATATCAAGAATAGAGATGCCTGTGCTTATCAGTCTGTGTGTAGAAAAGGAGCAAGAGGAAGTCTTACCAGCCAGAGCAGACCTGCAGGGCTGCACAGGCCAGCTGATGCTGAGAGAAGCACTGCCCAGATTTTTCTTGCAAGTTTAGAAGAGTTCCTTGGACTGTGGATCATTAGGGGAAAACAATAATAACAGGGAATATACTTGCCTTTCTTAGTCTATACACACAAATATCCAGGTTTGATTGGCAAATCAGGTATTTGCCAAGTATGTGACTCAGAGATGTGATACAGAGCTAACGTGGCTAAATCTGATTCTGCTTTAGTGTATCATAAAAAGTCTTTGTAATCTTCCTTTTCATTTCTGTTCTCCTAATTCCAATTACTCATTCTTGATGTTCACAGCACATCCTCTGTGATGAAAACCACTTTTTCTTTCAAACATTCTTTATAGAGCTAGGAGAGGTTTACATCCACGTTTACCAGCTCGGCTTTCAGTAGCGCTTCATGCTTTCTTCTCTTGAGTCGCTCATCACTGCAGGGCTCACGGTGTCCAGAATAGTACAGAGCCTGCCTGTGCCATCCCATCCTGTGCAGAGCTCTTTCATTGCCTGGGGCACTTCTGCATGCCTCCAACCCCAGCTCTTGAGTGGCTATAAAACATGAAGCATGCCTAGAATTATTTTAAAATACTATTGCTGTTTGAAGGCTGTAAATTCCTGCTTGGCCTCCTAAATAAATGTGTGGGCTTTATGGAATTCAGATTTCTTTTGTTCAGAACTTTTCTGCTATTTTAAGTGAAAATTCAGCCTCAGGTTTTCCCTTTGCACAGTTTGAACTTTTTTCGTGTTCTGTGTTTCTGTCTGGGAAGGTAGCCCTTGTGCTTTCATCTGTGTTTTGTCTCTAGATCCTATAGTTCAGTTCTTGCTTGAGTTGGGCAAGACTCGGTTCAGGAGAACAGTGGAATGTCAATTAACATTTAGATTGCTGTAGTGTATGCTCAGAGCATATCTGTGAACAGCAAGGCTTTGGACAGTGTCCTGAATACAGCCAGTAGGTTAAAAATGTTTTCTTCTTTTTAATTGTAGTGAAAGCTATGGGAGATTTGAAGGATGTATGGTGTATCTCAGTGATTGCAAAGGCCCTTGTTTTTAAGAGGAAATTAAGGAAAAAGTTGTGACTGCTCAATGAATTGAGATATTTTTCTAGTCATTGGGACTAGAAAGATGACATTGTATATACTTTTGACTTTCTGAATTTTCATTTGCCAGGTACCTGTTTGTATTACAGCTCCGGCAAGATATTCTTTCAGGGAAGTAAGTATCTCTTTGCTCTTGCAGCTGTAATTTAAAGTATTTATAATAGTTAATCTCTCAGTGAGTTAAAAATTTGCTTCAGCTGTGTGATTGTTTTAATTCTCTATGGTATTAATGCACAGATTATGAACATGATTTACAGTTCCACATGCGGTTTTTTTCCCTTTAGAATACAGTGATCTATGGCTTTTGTGTGCATCATGACTGTATTATTGACAGATAGAATGGGTAAAGACCTTTGGATTGACCAGGTGTTGGAAATGGGTAAAGCGAGCGGAGACTGTCCTTTGACTTTCATGACTCGAAAATGTAACATGGATTTGCCATATTTTTCATTATGGTAGGTAAAATAGAGGAGAAAAAGAAGTGCAACATTTTCTGTAGAGGTCAACCCTGCAAAATATTTGGTGTGTTTATAGTCTCACCTTGGCTAATAAACTCACACCTGCTCTATTGTTATTTTTTTCATAACAACAAGACAGAACAAAAAAAAACAAACAACAAAACCACATGTTCTAAAAGACAGTGTTGGAGCAAAAACTATTTCTTAGTAAATTTATTGTTGCATTTATCAGCTCAAGCTTGTTTTATGGTGGAGCATATAATGTGTTTATTGCTAACTGGAATGTGGCAACTTTGCAA
This sequence comes from Chaetura pelagica, assembly GCF_000747805.2. Taxonomy (NCBI): domain Eukaryota; kingdom Metazoa; phylum Chordata; class Aves; order Apodiformes; family Apodidae; genus Chaetura; species Chaetura pelagica. The sequence goes on from NW_009952990.1 coordinate 7,833,649, forward strand.
ATCATACAGTAATAATCATATGCAAGCAAAATAATTGTAGATATTTTGTGTCATTGATAGCTTGTGGATCTTGTGGAAGCTAATGTTTCCTTTTAATATATCAAAACTACTTTTTAGCTTTACTGCAAGAACTCACCGAGAAAAAGACATTTTTATAGCTTGCTTTTTTTCTTTTTAAGACTGAAATGCCCATATGAAACTGCTGTTGAACTAGCAGCTCTGTGTCTTCAAGGTATGCAACCTTTTGAAAGCTGTTTGTCTAAATGTACTTAAGAAACACACCTAGTAGTTTCTTCTCATACTTTGTTACTAATGATTTCTGATTGGTCATATATAAATGCCATTCCTGTACCTGAGGAGAAGAATTTTAGGAAGGTTGCTTCCCTGCTGCTGCTCTATTCATAACTTCTGAACTGCATTAGCCAGCACCGGCGCTTGCTGAGGGGAAGGAGCCTGAAAGACCTGGGTAGACAAAGGTTTCATAGAAACCAAAGACTGACTAGGGAAGAAAGGCCTCAAGTAGTTCCCCACTGAGGAGGAAGCTGTGGCGTGTGCACTGTTAGCTCTTCAGCCTGAAGAGGCTGAAGCACACGCTGTGTGGCAGGCAGGTCTCTCTCTGCGGGTGCAGCTTTGACCAGGGGCTGCCTGGCCAGTGCTGGGGAGAGCCAGGAGGTGGCTGCAGGGCGGGAGGGAGGTGCTGTGGAGGAGAGAGTTATGTGGAAGGGAAGAACTGCAATGATTCTGCATCAGGAGCAAGGGTTACAAGTTAGAAAAAAACAAATCCTAGGACACTAGGTTTCACTAGTTTATTGTAGGAAAAAGTTGTTTTTTTTTTAATTGCTGCAAACACATTCATACCAATAAATTTTCATTCCATTTCAGGTGGTTTGTTTTGCAGATAGGGATGAAACTTGTATCATGAAGCTCAAATCAAGTTCACTTTTTCTACAAAAAAAAAAAAAGTGCAGTGATCTGGATCATTCTAGGCATATCAGCAGCACAGTGAATTTATATGACCTGACAGTCAAAGCTGGGAATTTAGTTCCAAGCAGCAGCACGTGTAAATCTTAAGGCAGTGAGTTATTTTATTTTACAGTTTCCATCTGCACTGGTCTGGCACAGCTCTGATAGTTAGGTGTGCAAAAAACTGGTGCAGAGAAACTCCCTTTGTCTTTTTGAGAATATCTGGAGCCCGTATTTGATTTGTTGCTTCCATTTTCACAGATAAAAACACCAGTAACCTCACCCCTGGTCTAAGCAAGGAGAACCAGCCAAGAATAATAGGCTGATGCCTCAACATTTTGGGTAGTGATTAAAACCTGTGATTACTATGTAAATGCAATACAGTATTCATCCCTCATGTTTATAATGTCTCCGACTAGGTACCAAAACTAACACTTCTTGGCACTGTCTGTGGGAACATACTTAAATTGTGGTAGCATTTTTATACTCTTCTGCTGGGTTGTTTTGTTTTTTTCAGTTTCAGTTTTCCGCTATTTTGACATCATTGCAATACGTTTTGCCAAAATTATTTCATTATTGCAACTAAAGTATTGATCTCTGCTGGCATATGCTATACTTAACATTTTTATAGCATTTCTTACATTTTATTGACGTTGGAAGCTTTTAACTAAGCAGAAGAATTTAAAGAAGTGTCAAATTATTATTCCCTTCTCGATAGGTTACATGTAGTCTGTGAAATTCAACCTCGCTCCTTGGTGTTGCTTTCCTAAGAGTGAAGAAGTGATAAAAGCTATTTAGGAACTGATGCCCTAACCCTCTGAAAGAAAGGCCGTTTCTCTTTACAGAGCAGCTTTAAACTTCATAGATTTTCTTTACCAAGGAAGCTGTTCTGTTACAGTAATTCTTTGTTGTTTCAAAAAGCAGTTTCATGGGCTGGCGTTTTGTGTGACTCATCTTTCTAATGTTATTTGCTGGTTTGTTGCCAGTCTGTGAAGGAACTTTAGTAGCAAGTAACTTTGATCTGCAGTATGGGTAACTTGTGAAGCAGATGCATAATCATACACTTCACTTAGGGTTTATCTATGGAAAAGTTGGAACCAGGCTTGAATCATGAATGCTAGAATAAGGTTTTAATTACCTGATTAGTCTTCCATGGCTTTCGCATTTTACCAGGTATAACTTCTGAAACTATGAATTGAACTGAAAATTAAACTTTTCCTCTGATCTCCAGTTTCCAGTTCTAATCATAAGACATCTTCATGGGATAGTTCAAAATTCCCCCCCCCCCTTCAGTTTAAAAGAATCAACAATATATTTGCAGATAAACACATTTTTGCAGTTTTCAAAAACTTTCTGGGAATCTGTTAAAAACATCCCTCAGTTTAAGCAGTTGCTTATTAACACAGATAAGATGAAGCACCACTCCTATGAGGAAAGGCTGAGAGAATTGGAGTGGTTCAGCCTTGAAGAAGAAAATGCTACACAGAGAGAATGCTATCTTCTGGTGGGCTTTCAGTACTTAAAGGGGGCCTGTAGGGAAGATAGGGACTATAGGAAACATACATTTTAGCATGTATATACATAGAATGTATATAAATGAGTTACGTAACACTTTCCCCACCTATCCCCTTTAAAAACAACAACAACAAAAAATACCCCGCAAACGAATAAAAATCCACAAACACCCAGATGCAGGTGTGCCAAAGCATGATACTTTGTCATAAAAACTCAAATGAAGAGATGAGTCTTCTGCTGTGCCCTCGTGTTAAAAAATACTAATGCTGCTGAGCCATTCAAGGAACATAATTGCAGGAAAGACACAAGTCAGACCACCGCTGCACAGACCCCATGCTTCCTCTTCTGTTACTGCCCTTCTACCCTGTGTAGGGGCCTGATGAGGCTCTTACTACCTTTTACTCTGAAAAGCCATTTCTTAGAGAGGAAGGTGATGACATCATTTGTTTGCCTGAAAGTGAATAGATAGTGAGTGCAGCTATTAAGAAACAAGAGTGGTATTCTTCTTGTGCCTAATACTTCTGCCCTAGCTTCTCTGTGTATCTTTTGTCCTACATGCTCATGATTCTTCTCATCCTTACACATCCTCTTTATGCCACAGTCAGCCTTCGCTCCTTGCCTTCTCTCTCAGTTAACTAGTAGAGATATCTCCTATGTTTTTCCTAGATGGTTGTCCACACATCAAACTTCTGTTTATTTTTTCACCTGAAGCCCTCCTTGCTAATGTGTTTGTTGTGGCCCCCACTTTTGTACTGGAGACCAGACTCCCAGTAATTATTAGTAACATCTGCTTTAAATAGGCTTTCAACTTAGATGAAATAGATGCAGAGCTGAGATACCTCTGTTAAAGAAAAAGACATGTAGATAAGAATACTGTAACTCACCAGGGAAGATTACTGTTGAAGATAATAAATGTGTGTGAGGTGGTAGTTAGAAATGAAGATCAGTTAATTTAGTCTATTTAGTATCCTCAGGAATGGTAACGTGTGAGTGAAGCTCAAGTGCTCAAAACCAGCTAGTAGGTGTATTGATCAACAGATTGGATTTTGACTATAACTTCTGTGTTCTAATGTGTCTGCTAGGTATTTTTGAAGACTGAGAATGAATTAAATTGTTGGAACTGTTATGTGTAAAATTGCCCTGAAGCAATCAGTTTTCTTAAAGGGATTTAATTTCCCTCTCTGCTTTTTAAAAATAATAATAAATTATAAATAATAATAATTATAATAATAAATATTATTATTTATTAGTAATCATAATAGTAGTCAAGAAACAGCAATTTACAGAGGCCTGGTTTGATATCACATACCTATGCAATGTGGCATTTCTGAGCAGTTTATTGGCTGCTGATGTTTGTCCCACAGTCCCAAAGCAGTGACATTGGAGGCTCTGGGATATTCCAGGAGCAAAGCATGTTGCAGGCACAAGACAGTTAAGGGCATCAGTTGCTGAGATGCTCAGCACTTGCATCTCCTGCTGAGCTGAACAGAGTTTGAAAGTGTTCGGTTCCTAGAAAATAAGACGCCAGGCCCTGAGTAAATAAGTAGGAAGTGACACCTCAGTTATGTTAATGCTTCAGCATTTCTTTCTTGATAATTACTTAATCTGAACATTACACCACCACTATGGGTTTAAAAAAAACAACAACAATTGAATCACTGGCTTCTTGATATTGGGTATTATCTTCGTGTTTTGAAGTTAACAGTAATGTAACAAAGTGTGTAATAGAATGGGAAGTGTTTTGGAATGAAAAGTAGGACCTCATTGCAATGAGAGGAAGTTTAAAGTAACCTCTTCTGAAACAGTAGTGCATTGATTTTTTGTTTTAGTAGAAACTTTATTTCCTTCAAATACTTTACAATCCAGAGAAGCAGCTTTAGTTAAGCAGGGTTAGTTCTAACATTCTTGAATGTCAGAATTCTGTACCGTAACTTACACTGCTTCTGCAAATGCATTGGTCTGACTTTTGCTGTAAAATCTGATTTTAATTTGGAGGTGGGTGGAGGGGTTAACTTACAACATAAGCACAATTGTATTCTTCTACAATATACTTAGAAAATCACAAACTATTATTATCCTTGTAGAGATTATAGCATTAAATGTTTCTGGTTATCCCATGATCTTTATGTTTTTAACTTTTCAACTGATTGATTGCAGCTGAGCTGGGAGAGTGTGAGCACCCAGAGCACACACCAGAACTCGTGTCTGAATTTAGGTTTGCACCAAACCAGACTGAAGCAATGGAATTTGACATTTTTCAGAAATGG
>NW_009952990.1:7838430-7843804 GCF_000747805.2 Chaetura pelagica
ACAGGAGATTTCTTCTCTTACAAAGTCAAGTATGTCCATAAGAACATCTTCAACAGTGATTATGTTTGTCAGTTGAGAAGTATTGTAGATAGACTTTGAACCACCCCTCTGCCCTAGAAATGGCAAGCTGTAATTTAGGGAAGATTGGTCGGGTTACTTTTCTTTTTGTTTTTCTTTAGATGATTTCACAACAGTTCAAGCAGTCTAATCGTTGTTTATGTTGAAAATAGTTCTGTTTTTCTCCTCCTTTTACACATGCACACAAGTTTTGTGTTCAGGGCAGCAGCAAATGGTTTTTCATGTGTTTTGTGAAGGCCTGTGGTACATTTCAGTGATGCTGACTTCTGAACTATCATCCATACTTACAATTTTTAGACCTTTTTCAATTTTTGTCTCTCCAATATAATTTCTTTTGGAGGGAAGAGAGTAAAATATAAGCTAAGCTTGAAATACCATTTTGTGTCATTGAGAGCCCAAAGAAAAGGGATAGGAGACAAATTTTAGAACATTTAATGCAGAAAAAAAAGATTGTATGGTAAAATATAAAATGTGTTTCATGTTCCTAGGGGAAAGAGCCCAGCACAGGCCGAATTGTGCTACTTGAACAAAGCTAAATGGCTAGAAATGTATGGTGTGGATATGCATGTAGTTAAGGTAAGATCCATGTTATACTTTTTCATATTAATGTGGGGTCAGAATATTGAATGGAGATGCTGTCTTGGGCAAAACAGTCTCAACTCAGGGAATTTCATTTCATTTAATATACTGCAAATGAACATAAACATTTAATTATTGATTTGGGTACTGACCAAAAGAAAAAAGACAATAAAGCAAACACAGAAACATCTTTCCTCTCCTTCTGCAACTCAGCTTCAGTCCAACGCCTCTTCTCCCCTGGTTCTAGTATAAGCTTCCCTTGTTTTCCCTGTGGGTTACACTCAGTCCTTCCCAAGGCAGCCCACATGGCTGGGATCATCTGCACAGTAGTTTTTTTCTGCTGCTTCCCACTTATCAGTTGTTTTCCTCTGCTGACCAGCGCTTCTTACCACTCTTCTGCTCCTTCATGGGTGGCCCACAGACCACTGTCCCTCAAGGCTCTCCCTGCCCTAGTGTCAGGTACCCCTCAGGGTTGTCCCTGCCAGGGACAGTTGTGGATCAATCCCTCAGGGTTGTCCCTGCTGTGGTGTGGGTTGCCCTGAGCCATGGTGCCTCGGAAGTACCTCCACCTGCAAGGGAGAGGCTCCTCTTAAGAGTGCATCTCCAGCCATGTCCCCCACAGTGTCCCTTTCCACATGCCATTTCCTTTGTCCCTCAGATTTTTCCTTTTGTATCCCCTTCCCCTGGGAGCTACAGCTTGCTCTTAAGGATGTGAGCCGAGATGTGGGCTTCCCTAGCTGCTGTCTTGGTATGGGGCCATTTCCACAGCCATCAGAGCCTTGTGGGGCAGCACACAGCCTCCTCCTGCCCAGGGAACCCTACAGCCCCCTGTTGCCAAAACCTGCTAGTCTGCACCCAAACCAGATGCATATTCTTCTTCTCTGTAATATTAAAAAATGTGCAAACCTTACTGTTTATTTTAAAACCTATACTACTGTATACTACTACATACTACTGTAGTAAGATTCACATGACTAATTGTACATTGATTACTGATTCTGTGCTCGCTTACAGGGAAGAGATGGTTGTGAATATGCTCTTGGACTGACACCAACAGGCATATTGATCTTTGAAGGAGCCAACAAAATAGGTTTATTCTTTTGGTAATGTCATTTTGTGTTGTATTCCTTTCTGTTAAAATGTGGAAGTCTTTCTCCTTTACATAGTGGGGTCTTGACTATATTTTCTAATGTCGATTGAATCTACAAGGTTAAATCTGAAGGCAGATTGGCCTGGTTAGAAATACCACTCTCAAATAGGAAGTATTTATTGAAAAATAGTCATATTTCCAGGAAATCATACTTTTATTGTGATTCCTGAAGTATTGCAAGGTTGCACTCATACATTTTGCAGGATCCTTATAGATTACAGAATGCTATTTTTCCATTAATTTTCTTTTTTTGCTTTTTGTGTTTAGGCCAAAAATCACAAAAATGGACTTTAAAAAGAGCAAACTAACACTTGTGGTTGTAGAAGATGATGAACAGGTAAATTTCTTTCCTTATTTGGGCCTGATCCAGCAAAGCGTGGTGTGTGCTTAGGCTAGTAAGAACACAAGGGAGGCTCAACACCGCTGTTGGCTCAGGCTGTATTTCTCCTACCAAGGACAGTAATTAATATCATGCTCATGCTTGCCAACTTCCAAAGCTTTTTATTTCTGCATTTAGGGTAGAGAGCAAGAGCACACGTTTGTTTTCCGGTTAGACAGTGCCAAGACATGCAAACACCTGTGGAAGTGCGCAGTGGAGCACCACGCTTTCTTCAGGCTGCGAGCCCCAGCAACTAGTAAATCCAGCAGATCCGACTTCATACGGCTGGGATCACGCTTCAGATTCAGGTATTTAGTGAAACAGCCAGCAATGTATTTGTGTTCATGCAAAGGAGCAGGCGCAGCATCCAGCAAAAGGCGGTAGTTAACTGGGTTTGTGTCTGCATTTGAAGCGGGCGGACGGAGTATCAAGCGACACATGGGACAAGATTACGCAGAACTAGCACGTTTGAAAGAAGGCCCAGCAAGAGGTATCCTTCTCGAAGGCATTCAACTTTTAAGGGTAAGTGTTGGTATGTGTGTTTACTGAACTAGTCATGCAGTTTGTCCTGTGAACTCACATAATTGTCATATTGCAGCCATAAAATCTGTACCACAGTACATAAAAAACCAAACATGTCAGACCACCTAAAAATCAGAATATACCTGTGGGGTTTTTTTCCTTGAGGTAAGAGTCGTATATATCATGTTTATATCTACCATTTTAAATCTCTGTCTTCACTTTATTCTTCCATCCTCATCTGTAGAGAAGGAGGTACCTGTCATTTATTTTGTTGCTCAGTTGAGGAGGGAAGAAAAGTTGCATCAAACTCAATGAGGGAAAGAATGTAACATTTTCTTTGAAAAAATGCTTTTGTCATGTAGGGTGGAGCAGTGTCCAAAAGGCTCACTGACTTGCTTATCTAGCCAGACAGTTTTATGGTTATTGAGCAGTCTCATTATGTAGTTGTTGCTGTTTTGCTGACTATAATGGCATGTTATTCCCCTAGCCAGATTCTGACCTTAACCTACTTTTTCTGGCAGTGGAAATGTGCTGAATTTGAATGGAATGATAGGGAATTGATTTCCCTATGATTTTGTCATTTGTCCTTCAAAACTTAAGACTTTTATTGCTTGTAGAAAAACCTAGGAAGAAGCACTGCAAGACAGCCCCCTCTAATATTACTTGAGCCGGGAGGTGTAGTTGCTGTGTGGAGCAGGGTGAGCTGACATTCCCTTAGGAAGTCTTAACGCGCCCTTTGCGTTCCTAGAATATGAACCTCAGTTCCACGAAAGGTCCTTGTGGCATTATGTGGCCACTTTAATTTCTCATGTACAATGTGGGGAAAAGGATAGCAAGCCTGCATGCTTTCTAGACACTGTAAAACCCCCACCCTGGTATGTGTCAGTTTTTTACAGAAAGACAAATTTGTTAAATTTGTGAGATGCTGTTATGTGATACAGGAGAGTTGATTATATGGTAAGTGTGGATGATTTCATAAGTGGAAGAACACTATTTTAACTTTGTTTTTCCCATAGCAGGATCTGTTAGACCTGCAGGTTGTACCTTGTGTCTCAGTGCTTTCGTGTTTACATTTGTGAGATGGTGGGAGGAGAGACAAAGTGTGGCTTATGCTCAGTTTTTTCTTCTGTATGTATCAGCCAAGCAGAACTTCTCTCATACCCAGATGATCTCCCTCCAGAGATCTAAGCATCATATCTGTTCAGTTGGTGCCAAGACTCGCTTTAGTTTATTGTCTTTTATGTGTCTCTTGGCTGTTAAGACCCATACCTAGTTGCAGCTCACGAATGTTGGATTCTGTCCAGCTCAGTCTCTTTGAGACTTCTAGCAGTGTTTCATTAAGTTTATCATCCGCTTTGGGCATTCAGTGGAGACTTGAATTTTCAACTTGCATTATCACTCAGCAGTTTTTCAGTGCTATTGAAAAATATGCTCTTTGTCAGGAAAAATAAAAGGTATATCCTTCAGCAGCCTTCTTCACCATTCTTTCCAACAGTCCAAAGCACAAGCCAAGACCTTGTTGCCCAAGATTACTCAGTGCCTTTCTGTATTCCCAACTGGTGAGCTTTTTTGGCTACCATCATTCACTGCAATAAGACACAGGCCTTTACCAACTTCAGGAATACTGTGGTTTCTGTAAGATGCAAAATTGCAGGGAGGGATGGCTTCCGATTTCTGAGGGGCTCAATGGTATTGGCATGGTGACAGCAAGATGAGAAAAATAGTGCTCTGGTTGTGCAGAACTCGCTCTGCCAAAAGTCCTTTGGTTGTGACATTTGGGAAGAATACTCTCATCTGCTGTCATCTTTGATGGGCTTTGACTCTTGCAGGAACAGAAGGAAGTTTGTGTCTGTGTCATCCTTCACATAGTCACACAGGAATGCTAGAAAGCACAGGGCTGCACTTGTGATTCTGAGGCATTTGGACAAATGTGTATGTATGAGGATTCACTTAAGCTGTAGTGTGACTTCCCAATCACAATAGCTGCAAAATGACCAGTGACTTGTATTAAGTTTTTTCACCTGTCTTAAGGTTTTCTGTTGGTTTTTTCTTTTTTAGCAAACAATCCTGTGAAAGCAGCACAGCTGTGGTAAGTGACTGCCCAAGTTCTCTTTACCTCTCGTTTGCTGTTGTCAGGCAAATAGGATTGTGAAGACCATTTCTATATGACAATTTGTCAAAACAAATTCTCTGGTGTGGGATGACTTGCTTTAGGGTCTTTCAGTGTGCAGCACCACATTCTTCTTGGGGACTGCCTGTGAGACTTTAAGTGCTTCAATTTTTATTTTTTTTCTTTTTTGTCTTTCTTCCCTGAAGAGTAGAACCCTGAACTATAGGAAATTGTGACATAGATGTATTGATTACATAAAAGCTAATTTTTTTTCTCCCTTAGTGCTAAAAATACTCCTGAAGTCCATAACTACCAGGTAAGAGCATAAAAATTTGTGAGAATAAAATTATAATTTTCTTAAATTATTTTTGTTCTCTATATAGTACAGTTGTTTTGTTCCCCTTTCCTTACTTTGGTGTGAGATTCTCTGAGGTGCTTCAGAAATAAACATCATCATATTGGGATTTCAGAGGAAAGTGGAGGGACTCTTCTGGCTTTCTCTCCCTGTGTTCTTGGCTGCTCTACAACCCTAATATACTCAATTTACCACCCTCTT
>NW_009952990.1:7844052-7897367 GCF_000747805.2 Chaetura pelagica
ATGAAATCATAGGTTAAAAACTTTGGGACTGGGAATATGATGGAACTCGGGAGACTGCTCTGTGATCAAGCTTTTGTCTAGAGCAGCCTCTTACATTGGATAATCCATGAGAAGTTCAATCTTGCAATTATCTTGCCCATCACAATGCTTAAGGAATTCATTGCTGGTCAAATGTTTGTTGGTTTCATTTTTTTAAACAGGCTCATTTGTACACTTCAGGGAAAAGCCTTACCCCATTTTCATCTGTGATACTAGCAGTCAGTGCTACTGAGAAAGCAAACTGTGCTTTCATTAAAACTGAATGTGTGCATAAGAACTTAAGTCTTAACATTTGTTTTTATTAAAAGCCTCACTGGTGATTTCATTTCACTGTTTCTACTCAAGATCTTATGGATATAAGAGAGAAATGCTGTCACCAAAGACAGGTGACCTTCTGAAGACTGCTATGATAACAGTGACCTTTCTCACTCCCCACCTTTGATTAAAGCTGACATTCTTTTGATGTGTTTTCTATGAGAAGCATTAGATGTGCCAGGTTGTCTCTCAAACAGAAAAAACATTTTCTTTGCATTTTCCCATGAGTGTGTCCTAACAAGCAAGCTCATCACAAAGAGGTCTCATGTACACACTGTATGGCATGAGAGGAAGTCTGAAAATGGGGTTTCTAGGGCTCACAGGGAGCATGTTTTTTGTGGCCCCAGGAAAATAAAAAGTTAAAGTTAATAGAGAGTTTTTATACTATTTCATTAACCAAGTTCACTGTTTTCACTTGCAGCCACAGTATCATCCTAATATACATCCTGCTCAGCCACACTGGCATCCACACACACCTGTGAATGTAAGGTAAGCAGTCTTCACTTCATGACAAAGATGATTACTTGTATCTTTATATTAATCTGTTGGCATGAAGCTTTGGTGGAATGAATCATTATGCAGAATCATTATTAAATCATTTCAATTTAGATTTTGCTTTGGAATGTCCTAATCTCCTTGATGAAATCTTTTTCAGGTTGATTTTTAAATCAGAATTTGAAATACAACTCTAGTGCACTTCTGTAGGGAGGATATTGACTGGAAAGATGCTCAGTAGCTTCAGTAACTCTAATTGCACTTTGATTAGTATTTAATCTCCTGAGACAAAAAAGAAACTCGTTTTAAGGTAAAGTTGAGTTATGAGAGAACAGATTCTTGCATTGTGGCACTTTTTTAATCTTTTGCAGAAATGTATATGGAAAACACATGTGGAACAATGTATCAGTCACTTTACAGAGAATTAGTATTAATGAAATAAGAACATTGAGTTTTTAAGAACTGTTTCACCAAAATATTCCTATGTGTGCTATTGTGCTATCATCTCACATACTTTTTTATTTTGTAACTAGTAATGAGAGGAATTTTATAAGAAATTCAGTCTGTTCAAGCCAGCATGGTGCAGTGCATGGTGGAGGCACACATCTGCTGGTAGATAAGTTGTTGTGAATGTGATAAAAACAAGCTGCTGTTTTATCCTTAAAAAAAATAACCTTTTTAAGTGATGCATTTTTTTAGACAAATAATTACTGTCTTGACTGAAAAAATACCTAATCTTCATTAACATTCATCTTACATTTTTATCTCTATATTCTTACATCAAGATAGATAGACTTCATTCTTAGTGTAGGCAGGCTCTGGAGACAAAGCTGAGCTTAAAGGGAATGAAAAGACAGTTTGCTTCGAAATTGAGTCTGGGAGTGTTGAAAAAAGTAAATATGTTATTCGAAATGCTTATGAGGCAGAGAAGCAGACATTTTCATTATCATCTCAAAATTCCTAGCATACAGCAGTAAAGCAATTATTTACTTTATGCTAGAAACAGAAGACTTCAGATTTGGGTAATCAATTTTACCTATATTTAATGTTCAAGATTCTTCCTGGTTTTAGGATTTACTTATACATTTTCTGGTGTATCATTTAAAAGATACGAGATCACATTGCAAAAGAATAATTGCCAGGGATGTTGATAATTTTAGAAATCATTTAATGTTTTGCGGAATTTTTTTCTGAAGATTTCTCATTATACTAGTCTGTAACTATTTTAAAGCCAAATAGTTCACCCTGGAGCAGAGTGATACTGAAATAAGCACAATGGTGTATTGTAGTGTGTAGAGACAACCTCCCCCTTCAGCCCCTCTCCACTGCCTGGGCAAAGATTAGGGTCACTGAAATATGAACAATGGCTTTTTTATAGCTAGGCTTGTGAGTCTAAAAACCATACTTAAAAGCTCAGTCGTGCAAGCTTGGTAGAAAAGGTGCTCAGAATTTTTGTTCCAGTCAGGTAGAAGCATTTAAATGTGTGATTAAAGCGAAAGCTTCAAGGTTTTCTAACTTGGAGTCAGAGTGGAAGAGTTTGATGCTTAACATCTTGGATGGCTTGATTTGAGAAAGCTTAATCCACCCAACTATGAACTTCAGCTCAAATCACAGATGCATGAAATTCTCCCTGCAGGGCATCCCAGCCTAGAATGGGCCAAGAGCTGAAATGAAACTACCTGTGCAATACATGTTCTATGTGGGGTTTTTTTTGAAATAATTTGTGAAATAATATGTGGAAATGTGTCTCAGTCTTCTTAGTAAAATCACTTCAGTGCAATCATTTGTTTGCAGTTAACTTAATGTTCAATATCTCCAAAAGAAGGTAAAATCTAAACCTGTCTGTATTTCTGATAGCACAAACACCAAAAAAACCCAACAAAAAATAAGAAGTGCAATTTCAGTTTGGTAATATGGGAATCTTAAATACTATGGTTTCCTGCATACAGTTCAAAATGTTTCATTATTTATTTATTTATAAACTAGATTGATTTATTTGTATCTCTCTTTCTCTCTCTCTCACACACACACAGCCCAGTGATTCAGGAGACACTCTTGGAGCAGTTGAGGTTAATATCTCCAAGCAGCAATAGGTAATGAACAAATAAGGCAAAAAAATATTTCCTCATAATACTTCTGGAAGTTTCACTACATAGTCACAGGGAAATAAATACCTGTATTAGCTATAGGCTCATCTTAACTTCACCTTAACAAAATGCAACTGTGTCATTTGTAGGCTGCTCCAGTGTAATTAACTGCACCAGCCCTGAACAAAGAGCAATTTTAATTTTTAATAGGATTGCCTTTCTTAATTTTTTAAGGCCTTAGGGAGGTATTTTCATGAGCTCAACTTTTTCCCTTGTATGATGTATTTTACGTGTTTGTTGTACACAGTTTTCCTGTAGCCTCCTCCTCGCTCCCCACCATCCCTCTGTGATTCAGGAGCATTGATTTTCTTTAACACTTGAAAACACAGAGGGTTTTTAATGACTGAGCTCTGCTTCAAAGCCTTTTGAAATCAGCTAAAAGATTCCCAGTAGCTTCAGTGGCTTCTGCATAAGACCTATAGGTCTGTTGCCATTTCCTTCCCCTACTGATAGCTGCCCATCACAGGGAATGCATGCTTAGCACTTGCTGGATGAACTCATGTTACTGTGTAGTGCTCATAAGTTTACTTCCATCTCTCACTAACCAATAACTGTGCAAATGGTACAGGCCACCCTATCATGATGACAGGCCATATTGGAAACCCCCCACAAGTGGAGAGGACAGCAATTTACGATATATCCAAGAACAGAACCAGAAGAATTTAGGAGGAGTCCAGAGTGTGGTGTACCAAGATAAACTCATGACGACTCTCTGAGAACCAGTCATCTTCATTTCATCTGCCATCTTAGACGATCATTGCATTCCATGGTCCTTGTCTGTCTGCAGTACGTTCAGCGTGTATTGTGCATAACGTGTGTGTCTTTGTATGTACATCCATCCTTGTTGAGTGTTCATGGACATTCTTGGAAAAATTATTTTCCATATCTTTGTAAAAAAATCTTGAAAAACCTTTTGTGAAAGCTGGTAAGAATTTTCAGTGCCCCAAGACCAGAAATATTTCTGGGGATTTACGTTCTACCATACTTTGGAGTCTGTGACCCTCTGCCTGCTGTTGAAGATCAGCCATTTGTGCCTTAGGTCTTCTAATTGCCTTGTTTCTTTCGAGTCAAGTTAAGAGATGAAGTTGGAGAAACTTTGGTTTTTAGCTGATGTGCAAATAGGAGATTGGAGGGAGGAAAAAAAAACAGAATTCACACTGGCAAACAAAATGGCTTGTGGACCACCAACAAAGGGAGCCTACTGAATTAGTCATAGGTTTGAGTGTAATTTGTTTTTAATGTTTGTGTTCTGCAGCAAAAACAGAGGTGCTTGCCTAACTTTGAAAACAAGTGTAGGCAAAGAACACTGTAATAAACTTCGTGGAGTACATGTATTCCTCTTGACATACTGATTATATTGATGGCATCCCCCAAAACCATACCTGCTGCTATAAAGGCAAGAATGGTAAAAATGAATCCTTGCTAAAAGGGTGCTGCTGTCTTCTTATTTTTAATGTGATTATGGAAGTGAACTATACAATCGCATGAAACTACCTACTGATAACTGTTCTCTGAGTGGATTCAGAAACACAGCTCATGATCAGTACACTGCACGATGAGGACAATCCTGTGAAATAGCTCTGTTTTTTTTAAGTTAGACATTTGCAAAGTTAAATTAATATTTTACAAACCTAGATGTTTAAATGGGCTTGGCTGATATTTTGATCACTTGCCGATTTATTATTTTTTTAAAGCTGGAAATCCTAGTGCCATCTTCATTCATACATTTGTTTCAATTAGGCCTTATGTCTGCAGTCTCTCTGAAGTTGTTTGAATGAATGAATTTTCATTTGGGATATTTTAAAAATGAAGTCGTTTCTAACTTGATTTTTATAAATACACATTTATAAATAGTTATAACGATGAATTTTTTCAGAGCAAATTTGATAGTGTATAACTTCTTGTGAAATATATTTGTTTACAAATGCTATCTTTTAATATTTGTTTTGATCTTTTCTGTATGTGCTAAGTACAAATAAAAATTTTCAATCTTCTTATTCTGGTTATGATGCATTTTTTATTTTTGGAAGGCTTTGGGGGAGGGTGGATAGATATGATACACCTTCTACCTGTTTTGCCTTGGAATTAATTACTAATGCTGTGCTGGATCAACATTTTCAGTGCAATCTGTAGAAGGAGGAAAACAATAAAGCAATTGTGCACTGAGATGTGAAAATGCCAGAATAAGAGTAAGGTGGGTCATCACAGAGGCTGACCAGTTTCCCCAGGCTAGTCTTTCTCTATTTCAACTGCATTTTGTTTGAGAAAGGAAGAAAGGAAATCTTAGTTGTGTCCATTGGAACAAGAGCCTAGTTTAGGTGCTGCTCTTAGTGCCCTCCGGTTGAGGTTTTTTTTAATACTGACGTTAAAGTGTTGTTGCTTCATGATTCACACACCTACATTCATAATGTAGCATGGTTCTTGTTGTACAACTTCACTGGCCCTTGTGTGGTTTGTAGTCAGTGTTCTTTCTCATCACCTGTTGTTACCTGTGGTTTGGTTTATTGCTGAAGGTGCACCAAATGAGGGATCTCCCTGACAGGTGGCAAGAAAAAGACAGCACAAGGCTTAACTGGGCCTTACGAGTTAAAATGTCTCATGTAGGAGGTCTGTGCACGGGTGAAGAACAGCCTGTTGGACTTGTGTGTTCTGCAGCTGGTTGCATGCCACCTCAGGGGGAGCGCTTGTCACTCTGCTTCTCTGGAGAAGCAGCTCATACACTCTGCACTCCCCTTTTTCATCTCCCGTCTTCCTTGCTGTCTGCAGGTATCTGTACCAGCAAAGTCACCAAACAATCAGATACGTAAGAGATCAACTGCTCTGTCTTTCCTTCCTCTAGTCTTAGTTGGCTTCTTGTAGTACATGGTCTGGCCTAGAGTTGGGAAGAGAAAGCATTTCTACTTGTTTCCTTTTTTGACCCCGGCACTGCTCTGACTGACCTGTGCACCTCAACGAAGATGGACTCGAGTGCCCCTGCATTGAACTAGGTAGTACAATAAGTTGCTGTAAAATGAAAAGCACTTCCCCCCCATGCCCAAAATTAGCACACTTGTGTAGTGTAGATTTGTAACAAGTGACTGATACAAGCCTTGTAATGTTAGGAATACAATTTCTTGTTTGAAGCAACACAAAACACTGCAAGTGAAAACCAAATTATGTGGGGAGAGAGGAGGAAGGTGGAAAATGTTTGGTTAACTGAGTTGTTAAATGTAGTAGCACCTTTTGTTTAAAAATAAATTAATGGGAAAGTTCTGGTGATATAAACCAATACTACATCCTAGATCCATGCTGCTACAGGAAGCCACTGGTAGTTTATAGATGCACAAACTCAATACAGGGCCTTGATAGCCCTGGTATGTGTTTATACATTGTGTTGGATTATTTTAACTAAGACTTCCTCATGGGGAAGTGATACATGATTTTTACCAAAAGGTGTGTTATACAATCATTCTAGGTACAGAGAAAACAACACATTTTGAGTGTGTTCTAAATATACAGGGAAGTTGTTCAAAAACAACCCTTGAAAACTGCCCAGGGAGGTGCCACCTTCTGAATCCAAATGAAACATGTTCTCAGAGTACTTGTTGAAATCTGTGTGCTTTTCCCCACCCTGTTCTGATTAATTGTGCAAGCCTAAAATCTTCTTTTTACATCTCCAGCATACACTTAGAAACTCTTCTGAAGTCTGGTTACAGGTGGTAAATACCATCCTCGTGTCAATCTGGGGGGAGGCAGGGGGCCATGTATGTGAGTGTGCAGCACCAGGCATCTGAGAAGTGACACTGACCAAAAGACCAGCTTGTAATCAGCTGCTTTCTTCCACACACTGAAGAATTGCTTGCTAGATTGGCCGAGGGTACCTTCTGATCATCTCTCTGCATACCTTCCTCCCACTTTTGATAAAGTTGGAAACCCAGTTCTGCCCCAGCAGAGCACAGGCCTGGCTTTCCGCTCTTTGTATTCGGATTTGCAGGGGAGTTACTTTTGCCCTGTAATAACTCTGTAATCTTGTGTCCTCTACCCCCAGGAAGTGGTGGGGGAATCAAAAAGCGGTTGATACAACACCTGTAACTTGAGCTGAAACACGTTGCTCTTCAGCCCCAGCCAGGCCCTGGCGTGTAAAGTAATGACTAATATTAAATACTGAAATATGATGCTGAAATACAATGCTGAAAGTCTTGGCAACTTTTGGTAAATTGTTTTAGTGTGGGCTTTTTCTTTAAACTTTCGTTTGTATCTCTTTTCCTCTAGCTGATGTGAGTCACAGGGAAAGTGAACAAAAGGAACCAGTTTTATAATGCGTTTCCAAAGCTGGCAGTCAGGGGTTTGCACACTTGAGGGAAAGAATTGACAAGTCCTCCGACTGAAGCCATGTGCAAATTCACCCAAAGGAGGATTGCTTTCTCACATGGTGGATGGGAACAAAGCATGTGTTGTGACCTTCTGATGTAAAATGTTGCTTTTCCTTCCTTCTGGATGAGTGTTACAGAAGATGTTTCTTCAGCCTGATGAGAAAGAGAGAGTGTTAGAGCTTGCAGAAAAATTTGGAAATGGAACTTCAGCTGCTGGCAAGGAATGAGCTGTGGAATGTCTAAATCAGGGGAAAAAAAAAATCGAGTATATAATTTGCTTGTTAGGCATCCTAGTTGGCTAGATGGAGCCCTCTGAGGAGGAGGAGGAAGACGGTTCAGTGCCACAATCATCTCTTTTCAGAGGAGGTTTTCTGACAATTGTTCCAGTTTGTGTACCAAGCAGGCAGGCTACTACTACCTAGCTCAAAGGAGAGAAGTTTCACTGCTCATCCATCCAACCTGACGCATCCAACCAGACCCCTGGAAAGACTGTTGGTGATGAGGGGTTTTCTTTCCTCTTATGCTGCAAAGGAGAACCAAGGAAAGCAGACTTGTAGGGGAACACTGGCATTGCAGCATTGCTAATGGTAGCCAAAGAGATTGTTAGAGCCAGAGCCGCTACAGACCAACTGGTATTAATGAACATAAAATAGGAACTCTCATTTTTAAAAAATTTACCTCAGACTGTGTGTGTTGCACTTTGTAAAGTGACTGATCCACTAGCTCCTTTTGTTGACTGTGCTAGCCAAGAGTCATCTTTGGGAGCCAGCTTGAACTCACTCTGCTAGTCAAGGCTCTACACCCGCTAACCAAACTTGTGCTACAGTGCGACAATCAAAATTTCAAAACATCTCAGAATAAGTACTATTTCCTACTTTCCAGTCAAACTGCAAATGCTTGCAAGAACACTTTTAGGCATGCCCCCAAGTTTTAAGTGTTGAAGGACCTACAGGAAAATCAGCCCTCCTTTCTCAGTAGGCACCAGACACGTAGGAAGGTGCAGCTTTTGGACAAAAACAATACTAGTCAAAGTAGATAAGAAAAAACCTAATTAAAAGGGACAGACCACACCTTTCTCTCTGTCTCTTGCATTGCAAGAGTACATTGCAAAGCACTAGATGATAATGATGAAGACCTTGTTCAACTTCCCTTGTTTTTCATGTACTGTTGTACCTTGAAATGACTACCCAAACAGGCTTCCTTTCTGAGTGCGTGTGCTGTTGCTCTTGATGCAGCTGTGTCATAAAAAACAGATAAAAACTTGCTTCAGCTGGAGTTCCTCCCTCAATATGAGTCACTTTCCAGTAATAAAGCTTCTGTAGACTAAATGCTGCTCTCAGCTACTTACTAATGACTGCTTCATGACTATCCTTTAAAGTAAAACAATTTATTTTCAAACAGTTGGTTTCACAAGCAGTAATCTGAATTTAAAGTTCGTATACCAAGCCTTTCTGTGCACTGTCCACTGCACACATTTGTAGGCCACTACAGAACATGCAAACATGTCTGGAATTATTTGCATATTGCATTTAATTTTGGCATGTAGTAATCTCCCAGTTTGAACTGGATGAAAGGATAATGTTTAAAAAAATACAGTATCTGCCATCCAGTTTTGCTTAAGATGGTGATTTTTTTCCCAGATAGAATCTTGGCAGGCTTGGCACAAAGGGAAGATTGGTGGAGATGGGAAGTTCCATCAGCTTGCTGGCTTAGACCCAGTGTTCCTTCTTCATTTTGTGTTTCTGGTATAATGGCTCTCTCTGACTCTGAGACTCCTTTCGGTTTGCTGGTGTCTTATCTCCTGTGATCTGTTGCGTGTGTCTTTTCAAAAGAAAACAATTTTGTTTTCTTTCTGGGAGAAGGAACATTCACAATGCTTTCAGTTGTTATACCTTCTGAGAACTGAGGAATCTCCCAATTTAAAAATAAGATAAATGTTGAGCTAAGGCTATTGGAGAAGTGTTGGACACGCCCTTTGGGCTCTGTTTTCAAATTGCCGCTACAATTACATTTCCACTTCTGACATTTTTGGACTTCTTATCTTCGAAGTTTGTTATATGCTTGTTTTTTTATTTTTCCATTTCCTTTTCCTAGTTGCAGTATGATCTTTAGCTTTAAACTATCACACAGTTGAACCTGCAGCTGATCATATCAAGTATAAAGATGAATTGAGGAAGAACAGATATTTCAATTAGGAACAGTTAAGAAAACTGGTAGTTCCTGGCTTAGTGGTGTTGTATGTTGAAAGATTATACAAAATGGTAATTTTTATCCTAAATGAGAAATGAAAAACAACCTTTACTCCCTGTATCCTGAAGAAAATAAAAGAAGTAGCCACACCTAATTAATAGTAGGAAGTACTGGTCTAATGCAATTTAAACCCCGGATGATAAGCTGCTGTAATTACAGTTGCAATGCTTTGCCTGCCATTAGCAATTTCTGCAACTTTGAGAAGCCTGGAGAAGCAGAAATACAAAACATTAGCGTGTACTCTCTAAATTGTATAATACCATAGCAATGAACTCGGTTGCTAAACAGATCACGAAGTAGCTGTGTTTGTTTTCCTCTTGGGGGGCCCAGGCCCCTGAATTGTGAGAACTTGTTGCCAGGCAGTAGGGGCCATCTTGGTGTTCTGAGCTGAGCCTTTCTCATCATTAGGAGTGTAGGAGTCAGATAGGAAAGAAGGAAGAGCTCAGACAAAAAAAAAAATACTATCTATCTATCTATCTATCTATCTATCTATCTATCTATCTATCTATCTATCTATGTATCTGGACCTGGGAATGCTCAAGTAGAGGGTTTAGGAGAAGCAGGGTTTTACAATGGAACATAAAATGGGAGGAACTGGAAAAGAAAAGCAGTGAAGTCTGCTAGAGACTGTGGAGAGGGAGAAGAGGAATGAAAAAGGCAAGGGAGCTTTGAGACTTCAGCATCTGTGTCTTCAGCACCTGGAGCTCACAGAATCTATAAGCAAGGCTGATTTGAAGCCAGATTTCAGAACTTTAGTGTAAAACTGTGTGCTGCTTCTATATCAAAATGTTGAGCCCAGCGGGGTTCCATTTGTTGTAACTCATTTTCAGATTCTACTGTTGTATTTTAACGTGTCTCTCATTCCCATTTCTGACTTAAAAAACAAGTCTGAAAATTGCTTTTAAGGCAAAATTAACAGTTTGTTTCTGTAATTCAGAGCTGCTGCCCAAGTGTTGCAGTGACAGATTGTAAGTTTGTAAATAAGAAAGACTTTACTGTGCTGAGTGATTGATTTGATGTTACTTTTACCTGTTAATACTTGTTAATACTGTCTTCTGAGCAACTAAGTGAAATATTCTCTTCTGCCTTGATAGTTACTATTTGCTGTACACTGGACTTGTTACTGGTAACATGTTAAAAGGGCAACCTGTAAGCTAAACAGAAATAATTTCTGTGACAATGGTGTCAGGTATGTTCACACTGGGCTTTAAAGCTAGGGCAAGTTACTGAAAATTCAGAAGACTCTACAACTACCTGGAAGGAGGTTGTGGTGAGGAAGGTGTCAGCCTTCTCTCCCTAGTGACCAGCAATAGGACAAGAGGAAATGGGGTCAAGTTGTGCCAGGGGAGGTTCAGATTGGATGTTAGGAAAAATGTCTTCAGAGAAAGGGTGGTGAGGCATTATAGCAGGCTGCCCAGGGAGGTGGTGGAGGCACCATCCCTGGAGATGTTCAAAAAAGGGGTAGACATAGTGTTTCATAAGATGGTTTAGAAGTTAGGGGTTGTAGGGTGGATGGTCGGACTTGATGATCTTGAAGGTCTTTTCCAACCTTGATGATCGTATGATTCTGTATTTCTTTGTAGGGCATTAGCAACATTGAGAATCTGAATATTATAGTTGCATGAAACGTCTACATTTTTATTAAATTCTTTACAAAACACAAGTTGCTTTCAAGGAATTTCAGGTTTTTAGGAACAGAGAGAGAAAGGAGATTTTGTAAGATGGGAACATATTGCTAAGGGAAACCAAATCCGGTGGATTGCCTTTAAGGCTAAAGTGATTTCACCTTCCTAATCTGGTAGGTTTGAGATTGCTGTAATTCCAGGTTTCTGAGCCCAACCTGTAGAGATGCTGAGCCTGTATTCCAGAGATGTAAATACACATAGATCCCATATTCAGCCAGCCATGCAGAGCAAAAGAGGTGGAAAGCAGTGCCTTTACCAGCACTTGCTGACACAGGCAGTAGTGCACAAACATGGTGCAGCACAGAGAACTCAATTCTATATGCATACACCCCCACAGAAAGCAGGACTACAGCTAAGAAGATGGCCTAGACTGCAGTGATCAGGGCTTGACCAGCCAAGCATACTGACCTGTCGGTGTGCCTGGCCGGCTCATGGAGGTGTATTCCAGTGAGGGAAGAATGCAAGACAATCAATATGATTGATAGAGCAAACTCCAACTTTATTAGAAATTACAGGCACTTATATACCCTTAGCCCAGATTTTACATGTCCAGGGTTGCACTTATGATTGGTCAGTTGTACTAGAGCCTGCCACGGTCTGAACAGTGACTGGCTCCTTGGCCCAGGCTCAATTAGGACTCTCCACCCCATCTCCTCCTCTGGCACATTCGGATGTTTACTTCATTAGCTCACTTTTTATCAACTGGTTCTCATGAGAGAGTCCTTGGTCGTCGAGGCCCAGGTGTTCTATCAGTAAAAACAGGATTGCTCACATATCTGTTGTTTATTAAAACAGCCTGCAACACTGACCAGCAGCTTGCTTCATGTGGCTGCTCCCTTTTCTCCCTCTCCTCTCCAATGTCCCATGCTTCTTCCCTGGTGCATGCAGATTGTCCCATTCCCTTCCCTTGTCTCCTCTCAGTTACCCCTGATTTTCCCTTGCATTGCTCCCAGTTTTGCTAAGTCCATACTCAGATTTCCCAAGGCTACCTAGGTAGTTTGGACCTTAGATAGTATTACTGATAAGGTTTCCTAGGCAGTGCTGGCCTTGCAGGGTTGTTCTGATCAAGAAGTTCCTGATAGTCCCCTTCAGTGCTCTGTGAAGTTTAGCCATTTCGCATGCATTTCCCTTAGCTACCTGTAAAATCCAGCAATCCTTCAGGGCACACTGTAACATGTTAGCTGCTTACGCTTTCATCTGTCATGTCCAGCGATTTCTTCTGTCGCATTCCATGGCTTCTCATGTTCTCTGTTAGCCAAGTCTCAGGCCTGTCCCTGCCTACCTGTCTCCATGCTTTTGCAGGTATGTGATACTGAGGAAGGGAGGGAAAGACAGGCATGTGCTTAGCTTGGAGGACCTGAGTTATTTATTAGGTTGCGTGGTGGAAAAGGCTGTAGCATGGGTTAGCAACCCGAGATCAGCTGCAGGGATATCTTGGAGATGTCAAGAGGGATGTTCCTCTCCTGGTTTTGCTTCTGTTTTGACCTGAGTTAGCTTGCTCGAATTAGCCACCCCATGTTGTTTTACTTCCCCAGGCCAGGCATACATTGTCTGCCTGTTACTGAAAGGGGAAGACAACATTGAGTTGGGGGAGGATTTCATCTGTCTTAGATAATTTTGCGTCTGCTTTTCAGAGTTTTTCTCATCTGCAAGGACATCTGGGACATGAATTTTTTTGACAGGTGATTAAATACCATTAGCTATTGTTATCATTAATTAAAAACATTTGTAAAAGAAAAGCAAGTTGAGTTCCCCAGTGGGCATATTTTGCATGACAGTTTTGAAAGGCAGTATTTTTTTTAATGATCTTTATGTAGATAAGGTGAAATCTGTGAGGACATTGGCTTTGTCGATTTGAGATTTGTTTCTTGGTATTTTATTAGAACATGCTTTGCCGCAGGCTCTGTTCTTGTGGAGAATTTCAGATTGCTCCTGCTTCAAAACTTAGTTCAGCATCTTTTAATGCAGGAAGCTGCTACACACACTTTCATCTCCTACAGGAGAAATTCTCCCCACTCTGTCACCATTTCTGAACACCCACTTCCCCATCACCATTTTCTCCTTCCTTCCAAAGTTGGTTTGTCTGGCAGGGAGAAGGCTGCTGGCTGCCCACTCAAAGTCTTTTGCTTCAGTTCAATGGTTCTGACCATTAATTGATACTCAAGCAGCATAACACCTTTTTATCCCATTTCCTCTTCATTTCTGTCCACAGGGAAATTTCCAGAACATGCAAAATTCCTAGCCTCTCTGTGCCACTTTACATGCTCTAGCACCACAAGGGGTGTGTGAGATTCTAAAAGTGATTAAAGCTAGTTTAGCTAAAAATTCAGTTGGGTATATTTGGTGTTCGGGTTTGGGTTTTTTTTGCTTGCTTTGAAGGACAGAAAGGGAATAGCCCCAAAGTCTTCCTAGTTTTTGTTCTGGGGTTGTTTGTTGGGTTTTTTTTCCCAAAGGGAGAGACTAAGCCCAAAAAATGAATGTTTGGCTTAATGTAGCTGTTAAGTTTCATATCCGCAGCTGCCACACTGAAGCTTCATGCTCAGTGGCTGCTTTCATTAGACTTCTGAGAGTCTCCCCTCCATGCATACACATGAACACACATACATGTTAACAAATACTTTAATGGTTACACTGAGAGCCATTTGGGAGCACATCTAAAGCCTACTTTTATATTGGAGAAGGTCTTGCTACAATATGCTAATGGTTGAAATGTCTCCTACTAGGGAGTGAAGTGGTTGTGGGAGCCTCTCAACACATTCGGGACAAAGCCTGCAGTGTGGATTTGAGCTGCTGAAAGCTGCAGGAATCACCTCTGGGCTTGCTTTGAGCTGGGGATGGGGAAGGATTGCTCTAGAGATGTTTGTGCCAAGTTTGAAGATTTTTAAATATAAGAAAATTGCAGTGTTTTGGTGCATAAGCAGTGTTCAAAGCAAAGAATAAGGGTGGGTGTGATAATAATTGAAGGTATTTTATCACAACCAGACCTAGAAGCCTGGGATTTTTTTTAAAGCACTGTTCAGCTATAGCAGGGAAGGTCTAAACTCAGTGCAGAGTCATCCAAGAGGCATGATAGTTTGAGCCTGATTTCTGCTGTTGTCCCCTAAGGAGGGCAGAGAAGAGAGCCCCCCACTATTTGGACTCCAAGTATAACTCCAGACAGATGGGAGATGCCTACAGGAAGAGTGTGGAAGAAGGGAACATGGAGGGGATGCAGGAGTGAGCCTGTTCTGGGACACAGATGAAAGATGTTTATGCAGGTCTACATGGTTATGTCCTACAGGAGATTTGAGGATGGCAGCTGGGAGGATGGCACAGAAGGATGATGACTTTTTAAAAAAATCTCTTGTCACTCAAAGGTTACACCAAAATGGGAAGTCCTCTAACACCAGGCCTGTAACAGATGAGAGAAAAGTCCTGAACAGGTTATGATCTTAGCACATGAGAAGGTTTAGGATGCAGCTCAGGAGGCATGATAGTGTGTTTGTGCTGTTAGGTAGGAGTGACCTGCTTCACAGCTGAGGCTGGGGGAGGTGGGAAGCTGGCCAGTTTAGGAAAGGATCTGCTATTCTTGATGATCAGAGGTTGAATATGACTAAACATGATTTAGGAAAAAGCAAATGTCACATTCCAGTGTATAAACAGGAGTAGATGGTTGCATAGGAAGCAGCTGGAGCTTGTTGAGAAAACTACACAGGGAAATAACAGAGAAAAAAAAGAAGAAAGGTGGAGGACAGCCAATTGACTATTAAAAGGTAAAACAAAGGTGTAACGTTGACATACTAAGAGGGCCAAAAGCCAAATACAAGACACAGGATGAAAAAATGGATGCCTGTCCATATATGCACCTTGTCGAGAGTATTACTTGATGCCTGGGGAGCAAGTATGAAAATGTGGATATGATCCTAAGGTTGCTTCAGTGAAAGTTGTGATTTATTTGCATCAATGGGTTGGAAAGGATGCACGAGCACATCAGATACACAGGTACACCAGACAGAAACACAGAATAGAAAGAAAATAGAATGGCAGAAACATGTATGAAGAGGAAAAATCTTGAGTCTGTATATTTAAGACAATGGAAGAACAGAAAAATAAGTGGAAAATAGATGTGACATCACTGCCAAATAATTATGCCACCTTGAAAACGCACTAGGGTGTCCAACATGCCCCTAAAAATTATTAAGTGAAAGGTATGCAGAATAGAGATTTGGACTGCTAATATTATTTTGGGGGTGCTGTCAACTCTTTTAGAAGATTTGCTATGGGGCTGCTGCAAGCCCTGTTTATGGTTCTTCACTAACTATGAGACTAGTAGGGAATGGGTGCAGAACTCTTAGGAGGAAAAGAGGGAGGAAAAGTCTTCCTCACCCTAACCCCCCCATATCCATCAGAAGTGCAAGAGTTGACTGTTCACAGAGATGAGTTCCGTCACTATGTGTTCATGTTATCAGCCCTGGAAGAGTGCAGGTGACCATGTCCTTTTTAATGGGCCAGCAGTTTCAGTATGGGTTTCACATCAGGCTGCACTGCCTGGGAACTGGCATCCCGACTGGAGCTTTGTGTCATACTGTCTTCAAGGATTTCAGTGCACACCTGAACACCAGCTTTGAATGAATGGTCTCTCTGCATTTTAAATGGCATGAGCACTTGTCTCTCAACAGTCTAGAAATACGTGTAGAAACCTTGTTGCATGTTTGTCCTCATGCCAGAGGGGTTTTGGCTCATTTAGTTGCTCATTTCATTCCCATTTTTACATGGAAGCTACCTCATGTCCATAGCAATATGAGGTCCCAATGTAAGGACTTGGCGTGATCTCATTCATTTTGAAATGACCAGTCAAAAATCTGCTAAAACTGTTAGCCAGCAGGTGAAATGAAAGCAACTCCCAAGCACATTGGGGTTTTGTGTTTGTTTGTTTTTTTTTTAAAAAAAAAAAAGAATCACAGACTGAAAAAAAGGATACGCCGAGGCTCCAGCCCAGTCTTCTTTCCAATAAGAGTTTTCAACTGTGTGCACAAAACCAGCTATCCTCTCAGTCAAAAAAATGTCACTTTGATCCAAGGAGCTTGAAGGAAAAGTGCAGGAGAGCTGTTACAATTAGTGTGGAATCTCATTAGCCTGTACCATTTTCCCCCAGTAGGCACTTGGTTTATTTGATTATCACAGTGAAGATATAGTGCAGTTTCAAAAGGCAGACCAGTCCTGGATTATCTGAGCTCACCAAAGCTGTCCCCTGTGGTTCAGACCCCTCTTTGTATTGTTTCCTTAAGGCAAGAAAGGCATCAGAGCTGCCTTTATTGGCAGTTGGCGCTACGTGCTGGGAACCTGCCAAGATTAATACACGAAACATTCTCCTCCTCACCTCCTGCTTTCAGAAGTAACCAGCATAAAAGTGTTATTCAATTACTACCCAGTCAGAAACCTCATGTTGTCAGAAGTTGTTAGTAAGAAGACTGATTATTAATGATGTAGCGAGTTGCACGCTTTAGCATGTCTGTGGAAATGTTACAGATGTGTATTTATTTGTTTTGTTAGTTTTGCTGTGAATTAGTAAGTAAGCTGCAGAGAACATAAGTAGCAAGTAGTTAGGTATAATTTATTCATTGTTCCTTTAATTATTCTGTTTGTCTTTATTCCATATTGTCAGGTTTTCAGCTGCCATTGGTAATGAAGGCAAACTGAAAACCCAGCTGAAGACACAAATCCTTTACCATTTTTCAAACAGGCAGGGGATTCATCTTTTCCTGGAACTGATTTATTGCAACTACTGTCTAATGCAATACTATGGAATAAGCTAAAACCTTATTAAAATTTTAAGTGCTCCTTTGAGGAAAGTACATTCAAGTCATTTGCAATATCTATGTAGAGCTATCTCAGTCTTTTTTGTTTGCTGCCATGGAGAGAAAATATAATTTCTAGAAATTTGTTTTAATTACAAGCAATAAACTGAAACAACATCAGTTAAAACTGTTGAAGAAAATCAACAGTGTAATTTGACACCTCTGAGTTAGAGATGATGAATTAAAATTTCAGTATGTCTCCATTTCTCCATATGTTGTAGACTGACAACAGTTAATCTCCCAACTAAACAGTTAATCTCCTAACTAAATATATGCAAAAAAAATTTCCCAGTTACTTTACCAGCACAGGTATGATTCCTTTTTGACCAAGGGCTATTTTGTATGTTGTTCCTGGTGAAAACTTTTCTTTCCAGTGTGATGTTTCTCAATTTTTTCTAAAGTCACAAATTTTTCATAGAGCTATTTTTCACTGTAAATTTGGAGACCCTAATTTTCTAGGGAATGTGGTGTTATTCTGGGACTGTTCCTTGATCTGCTCTTCTGACAGTTTTACTTCAAAGGAGTTACTTTTTGCTACTTGAGCACTTTCCTATCCCAGGTGATGTTGCAGATTCGTGCAGGACAAAATTCAGTGTTTTTGAGAATCACATTCTATAACCCAGTCAGAATTTGACTTGGCATAAGAGTCTATCAGAGATTGTGTACTGTGTAAAATAAAAAAATAATTCTGATGTTAAAGTCATGCCAAACAGACAGAGGCATCCTTTTTCCTCACTTTATGAGTCTCCTGTTAATATAAAACTGTAAAGATTTGAGATGCACCTCATTTTTTAAAAAAATTATTTACAAAACAGCTGTTCATTTTTTCCCAAGGTTTTCAATCTGTCTCTCCAAAACTACAATTTCTCGTGCTGTTTACCACTCTAATTCAAAATGAATTTATTTTGTAGCTATCCCTTGAACAACAGTGATCTGCATCAGTTCAACATTGAGGAGAATGGTGGAACACCATATACCACAAAAATGCCCCCGAGGCACCACCACCACCACCGGCACCACCACCACCACGCGAATTACGGCGCTCTTGCACCTGACAGCAAAGATATTGTTCCTGGAGTTCCAAACCCAAACAGTAAGTCCACAGCAGTAAATGTCATTTCAGAAACTGTGCTGCTTTCAGACTTGGGTCTGGCAAGGAAGGAAAGGAAAGGAAAGGAGAAAGGAAAGGAAAGGAAAGGAAAGGAAAGGAAAGGAAAGGAAAGGAAAGGAAAGGAAAGGAAAGGAAAGGAAAGGAAAGGAAAGGAAAGGGAAACATCATGCATTTCAGTTTTTCACCTTGAAGAATATGCTTCCTGTTACATTATTTGCTAGCTTTGTAGTATGTGCACAAGACAAGATTTACAGGTTCCTGGCTTTGCTGTGGGTTTGCAGGATTTGGTGTTAGATTGCTGATCCATAGCTTAACAAAATACCCAGTTAGTCACAGATACTGAGTCTCTAGCCCCCTTGGCACAGGGTATTTTTTCACTGTTAGTATTTATTTGCATAGATTAACAAACCTCTCCTCATCTGCCTTTGTTTTTTGCTGATCTGCCCAGCTGGCCTTCAGCCCTCATCATTTGGATAGGACTCTTGCTTTCATGTCTGGGCACAAACAGCAGAAATTTTGGAGCACTGGACAAACAGCATCTTGCTGTCAGTGTGGGTAATGGGAACAATTCCTGCTCTGCCCCAGCTACCATAACTGGAGTATGTGCACTTACTCAGTGGAGAATTTCTTGATATATAGAAAACAAAAATGAGAGAAGTTTGTCTGTTGCCAATGCAACCTTGGGGATTCAGGTGTAAGTCTCTGCTGCTGAACATATATATGGGCTTTTTTTAAGGGTACAGAGCTCAGCCAAATATTTGAAGGTTTACACGGGAACTGGAAGAGAACATCTCTGCCATTGAATGAGTCTACTTTTTGCCCTCCGAATTTATAATCTCTCTACTCTGCAGTGTGTGAGATGCTGAAGCAGTGTAAGGATTTCAGGAGATGGGCAAAACAAAGTATGATCTGTTATTTTCCTTGCTGGTATAGGATGGTAAGTTCTTCCTTTGCCCAGTTTTTGCCTTTATAGCTGTAAATCACCCAGAGATGGGCATCCATTATGGAAACTTTAAGTCTTTCAAATTCCTGAAACCAGGATCACAAGTATTTTAATCAGACTTTGTTTCAGCAACCCAGAAACATTTTCTTTCACAACGGGAGGGAAGTAATGGTTTTTAGGAGGGAAACTTAAGAAGTAAAATGCAAGATGTTTAAGGAGAGCATCCTTAGCAGCAATTTGAATTGCTTGCTGGAGCTTTCAGTGAAAGGGGGTGCTGGCAAGGGGGAGCAGGAAGCCTCGCTGGGCTGTCAGCCTGGTGCTGCAGGATGTGGTGACCGCGTGTGCCAGCCTGTGTTTGTCTTTCCCAAATTAAGAGTTGAAGCATGGCAGGAGACTCAGTCAGAGCCAGCTGTGCTGCTGCCGAGTGTCCCGGCCCCAAGGGCACTGCTGGCCCTGCTGCCTCTCTGCCCTGCCCAGGGTGTCCTGCCCACAGCCCAGGGCCTCATGTCATTCCCGAGGCCTCGGCTTCTGCCCCAGGAATGCTGCAGCAGAGCTCCAGCTTGGCTGGGCTGCTGAGCCCAGCACGCCCGGAGAGCAGGAGGTGATTATTGAAACAAAAGCAAAGAATCACAGTACAGGGAGTTTATTCCAGCCCTGGGTCTCCTCTTGGGCTGTGCAGCTTTCCTACTCCTACTTTTTGAGGAAAGAAAAAAAACAAACAAACGACAACTTTGAAAAAGCTTTAAAAACCATAAGAACAAAAATAAGGAACAATTTTGTTTGTGCCCCTACCTGTGAGATGAAATACTGGGCCCAGGAGGCTGCATCCCCTTGGGTGCAGGGAAGGTGAGCTGTGGTGCTCGGAAGGGGACTTGGACAGCCGAGAGAGGCTTGTAGCCCCCATTCCTGGAGAGAGATGCACCTTTCTCTTTTGTCTGCTTGAGGCTGGTTCACATCAGCTGCTTGATTAGACAGAAGGGAATCGGTGCTGGCTCCTCACATGGCCTAGTGCCGGCAGTGCCAGATGCCAATTTCCCTGCTCCCCTGAGGGGGCAGACGGGGACAGGGGCAGCTTTGAGGGGAGGCTGTGGTGTGGGCACACCAGCCAGCCCAGCTGAGCTGTTGAGGTGGCTGTACATGGCATGTGCTGGCTTAACACAGGTGTGTTGCCCACAGCAACACATCTCTGATCCCCTGAGGAGACCTCTACCCACACAGAAAATGGGGTGGATTTCCTTGAGTTGCTTTCCCTTGGAAGGCCAATCCACTTTTAGACTTGGCATGTTTACGCCACTAGATCACTGAGGTATGGATAAGACTATTTCCCTTAGAACAGAGCCAAAGTTGCTCCTTTGCTGTTTAACAGGTCTGGGTGCCTTTTCAAGGTTGGTGCTCAGTGCGTTTGTTTTGGATTGGTTGGGTTTTAAAGGGTCCTTTTAAATACTGCTCAGGTTGTTTCAGCTAAGAAAGCTGTCTTGTGGACAGCCTTTGGAAAAGGCTCATAGTTCATGTGCTGAAGCCATGTCCAGTTGTCAGCTCCCCAATACAAGAAAGACAAGGAATTACTGGAAAGAGCCCAGTGGGGGGGGGGGGTTATGAAGATGATCAGAGGACTGGAGCATCTGCCCTGTGAGGAAAGGTTGAGAGACCCAGGTCTGTAAAAAGCAAGGGATTTCTGGGAAAGGGCCCGGGGGGGGGGGGGGGTTATGAAGATGATCAGAGGACTGGAGCATCTGCCCTGTGAGGAAAGGTTGAGAGACCCAGGTCTGTTTAGCCTGGAGAGGAGAAACCTGGCAGGGGATCTTATCAGTGCTTCTGAATATCTAACAAGTGGCTGACAGAAGGGTGGGAACAGACTTTTCAATCCTAGCAACAGGATGAGGAGCAACAGGCACAAACTGGAACGCAAGAAGTTTATCTGAACATGAGGAAAAACTTAATTACTTTGAGGGTGGCAGAGCATTGGAACAAGCTGCCCAAAGAGGTTGTGGAGTCTTCTCTGGAGATACTAAAAACCTGAATGCAATCATGTGCAACCTGCTCTAGGTGAACCTGCTTTAGCAGGGAGGTTTGACTAGGTGACCTCCAGAGGTCCCTTCCAATTCCTAACATTCTGTGATTCCATGAAATGGTTAGGAGCATGCTGGCTGTCAGTCACTTATCTAGAATGGCACACACGGCAGAGCATTTGGGACAAGAAAATATCAGGCAGAGAGGAGACACTATCGGGCATCTGTGTCAGGAACCTGAGGACAGGAACCTGAGGGGACTGATGTCTGGCTCCAGGCCACATGGAAAGGCCACTACTGGTAAAGTGTTTCTAGGAAGTAAGTGGTCACTAACGTGGGGACACTCTCAGGGAAGAGTGTGCTTGTGACCAAAATATCTCAAGTGGAAATGCCTGGAGAGCCACAAGATGTAATGCAGGGAATATGCTGTCTAGTGGAAGCTGACAGAGATGAGGCTGTGCACACCCGCATTTCAGTGTGGCTACTTTTTGGTTTTCAAAGGGGCCATGGGTATTTTTTGACTTGCACCGGTTGGAGTGGATTCATCTCTGAGCTCTGAGGTGGTTTTATCTGAAGTAGAACATGGAATGAATCACCGATATGTACCCAGCATCAGATCAAGACAAGGAGAAAGCACCTGCCTTTCCTCCACTTGCAAATAAATGCCAAAATTCCAGCACAATTTGCAGGACATGGTCAGGAGAAAGAGAAACAACAGTATGCCCTGCCAAGGTTCTCTTTAAATACTGATGTATGTTTCTCAGCAAACCATAGCCTGGGATTTTTTTACAGAAAACAAACTCAGGCCAGAGGTGCCTGATTTTTCACATTCCAAGTTATTTGTCTGCTTCAATTACCGGAAGAAGTGAAATCCAGTGAAACAAATCTGACGTGTGTGTTTATGAAGGCAGTTCAGCAGAAGATATTGTTTTCCTTTATTCAGCCTGATTATTCTGTTTGCAATGCTGCCCTTTGCCTCATAGCTAATGTACATGGATCACATTTTTTTATGAAGCAGATCTTCCCTCTGTATATTCACAGAATCCCAGTCCCAAGGACCACTATATTCCAGAGTAGTTAGCCTTACAGTGCTGGCACCCCTCCAAGGGAGGGTGAGCTGCTTGCTAAGCCTAACTGACATGGCATAATCATGCATGAATTACCAGGTGCACATGGGCAGATCCACCAGCAGCACCTGGGGCTGTCACCAAAAGCAGGTGCCCAGCAAGTATGCAGTGTAGCTCGCAGAATTTTTATGATGGAAAATAATGAACAAGAAGAGGGGATCCAGCTTGCCTCTTGAACTCTCGGCTCAACTTGCAGGTTGTCACTGAAAAAAATACATCCTTCATTCCTGGACTGCTCACTATAAAAGTCCTTGTACAACCCTGAGCACAGAATGGTGTAATACATTCTGAGTTTCAGGCTGAAAACTGTGCTTTGAAAAACCACGGTGCTGCCAGATCCTTTCTTGAAATAAAAACCTGGTTTTGCCAAGACTTGGTGCTGACTCAGGAAGTGAATGCCTTTTGCAGGACTTCCATTTTTTTTCCTTTTCAAAAAATCTGCCTTCAAGGTTGAGTTAAAAGGCTAAACTAGCTAACTTGTTTTCTGGAGTTCTCATTTAAAAAAAAAAAAAAAAAAAAAAAGAAAGCGGATCATGACTTATGGCCCTGGTAATTTATTCCTAGGTCTCATTGGACAGTTTCACAGTCTCACATCTATGGCAGCAACTGTGATATGAGAAATGCTGAACTCTGGCATCACTAACTTGTGATGAGAGAACAGCAAGGGGAGGTCAATGCTGATATTGTAACCCCTTCTAGGACATTATTCGATAGCAGACATGTCAGACCTCAGGGTCTGATAATGTTTCACCAGTGCCCAAACCAGCTTTTTGTTTATAACTCAATAAGTTTTAGCAGTTTGTCTCTAGTCAACAAAGCTCTTAATGTATATTTTAACAGCTGTAGAATTAGATCTTGAGTGAGAAATATTTAATATTCTTAGGACAGCTTAAGAACCTGATCCAAACAAAACAGCAGTCAGTGCAAGGTTTTTATTGATTTCAGTAGGCTTTGAATCAGACTCCAGAGATTACCAGATTGTTCCTAGCTGTTATTACCTAGAAACGGTGGCAAACAGGATGACACAGAGATTTGTTAAATCATCACATGATTTAGCTCATTGTTCTCAGAGTACTTGCAAATATACTTATATATGCTACACCATCCCCAAGATGTTGGCAGAGACCTTTCAGGGCTGTCTCAAAAATATTTTTCCATGTCTTCCTGTGTTGGTGGTTTGCTCAAAATCTCTGTTGACAAAGCACAGCAAATTCCTGACAACAGTCTTAAGGAGGCTGGCATATAAATAAAGATATCTGAGAGAAGCCAAAAGCTATACTCTGATCTCTTTACACATCACATGTTCTGAGAGTGGCACCTTGGCTGCATAAATAATCCCTCTGGTGTCAACTGAGTTTTAGAATATATTGGCGAGGAGTGCAGGGGGAGAAATGTAAGGAGAGAAGCATTTAGCCCAAACCTGGCAAAAGCCCTGCTGAAATGAAGGCAAGGGCAAGAAGGGGTGGGGGGGGGAGAGGAGGGGGAATTGTTTGCTAAACAGAAAAAGGAAAAATTACCCGAGAGGCATAATTATGAAACATTTTAGCTGGTGATACAGGGAAGGTGGTTTGCTGACAGCTGTCTCTTCAAATGCAGCTGAGTGTGTTTCTCTGCAGTTCTTCTGTAGCCTCCCTTCAGACTGTGTTTTTCTTTCTTTCTTTTGGGCATCTTTTTAGAACTGAGCTCAGGACTTCCCCTTCTTTATGATGAAACTTCTCATCTGAAGAAAATAGAAACGGAGAGTGTGAAGGTA
Source organism: Chaetura pelagica (assembly GCF_000747805.2). Taxonomy (NCBI): domain Eukaryota; kingdom Metazoa; phylum Chordata; class Aves; order Apodiformes; family Apodidae; genus Chaetura; species Chaetura pelagica. Next base: position 7,868,116 of record NW_009952990.1, read on the forward strand.
GTTGGACCATGGCCAGCCCTGCACATCAACATGAACAAGGTATAGCATATGCATATATACTTTTACACATATGCCAGAGAGCCCCTTTGTCACTTCATATTCAAAAGCTGCTGCTTTTTCACCTCCAATTCAAATCAATATTCATCTGCAACTGGTTTGCTTTTTAATCACCTCTCACCATCTCCTTATGGAACCAGGGTTTGGTTTTCAGATTTAGAATTTCCTTCAACTTTGCCTTTTAAAAATTCAGAAGCTGCTGCAACAATGTTATTATGTAGTTTTAGTTTAGTTTTGAAGAGTTAGTCATCTAGGCAGCCTGGAGCTGTAAAAAAACAACACTTCAAGTGTTAAAAAAAAAAAATCTTGGTTTTCTGCATGAGGAGTCTGTGCTCTGCCTTAAACCCCCTTGGCATCTGATGTTAGTGGGTGTTTTGAGAGTGAGTTTATGCAGGGTGGCAAAACAGCCATCTCCCACTATTCCTGCCAGGGATCAGAGGCCACCAGGACAGTGGCTACTCATATCCATGTGAGGCAAAAGCCTCTGTGCCTGCACTGTGGAGTGCCTTGATCTGAGTCTGGATGGAGCCACAGAGACCTAGAGCTCTGGTTTGCAACCACATCAATCCTTAGCTGAGCCCAGTGAAATCAATGAGAGCATTGCCACTGGCTTCAAATGAGGTGGGTCTGGGCCCCCAGTGACTCTACAGATCTGTTAAAAGAAATGTGTTTATTTAGAGGTTTTTGTCAGTTCAAGGGAAAACTCAATTAAATTACTTTAGCCTTGTTTTACAAATAGTCTGTTGTTATTGATATTATTTCAACAAGCATTAGAGAAATTAAAATCAAAGGGGAGATGGCAAAGTGTATCCAAAATGCAAACACAAAGGGTCTGTATTTATCTATGTAGCATAATCTTTCTTTTCTCTGGTTGGGAGAATCCACAAGATGGAAGTGAAGCCTGGAAATCAGTGACCCAGGTGTTTCTAATAAAAAAGGAAATCCCAGAATATTTTATTTCAACATTCTAGATGTTTGACATTAATCCATAACGCAGTGGATTTCCCTTAATGAAGGTTTGCTTGAAGAACCGTGTTCAGGATGTGTCATAGGGTGGTCGTATAGGGTGCCTTATGAATGTGGTCATGAAGAAATGACCTATGTCATGACTTTTGGAGACTTCTGAATGAACAGATGGAAAGTGGAATATTTTAGACTTTTTCCCAAATCTATTTGGTTGTCAGCCATGTGGAGCTGTCATTTTGTCAGACTGGTTGGTTTGAGTGGGAATAAAAAGTTTAATCATAAAATAGGCAAACTGGGGTAAAATGGAAAATAACTAATCTTTTTCCTGTGGACATTTCTCAAATTCTTCTTCTAGAAATACTCTTAACTGGTAATAGGTACAGTTTTTAATAGACAAAGCTAATTAAGCTTTGACACAGTTTGCCAAAAGAAAATTCTCCGTCTCACAGATTCATCCAGTGAATGCCTAGGTCTTGTGAGGCGAGCACTGTAGTTCAGATGTAATTGTTGATATTCTATCTTAACCCCAGCTGAGAACATTCACTTAGATGCAATGTCCAAAGTGTGCCTGAGAAGAAAATCCTACAGTATTAAGCTTATTGACATCTCAGTTTGCCATATATAAAGGGCTGAAGGGAAGAATAAAAGGATTCTTTCCGTGTTGACCACAGTGTACAAACCAGTCTGGCCTGTGTTGCTCAAAACATCCAAATAAATTATTTCAATGGTACCCATGTGATCTCAAAATCAGTAGAACTATTGCCTTTTTTCATTCTTTAAATGAAAGCTTAAAATACTTTGGTCATGTATTCCACCATACTTTGCAACTAGTCCCAGTAGAGTCCCTATGACTTCTGCCTGGCAAAGTCTGATCTCCAGTCCTCTTGCTCTTCTTTCTTCTCCGAAAAACCAGGGAGGGAGAACTCGGTTTTCTGTAATTAGTAGTTTTCTTTGGCTTGTCTTGACAGCTCTTGAATTTTATCCAGTCAGATGAATTATTTATTTAAGGACTAATTAGCAGAACCCAGTATCACAGCAATAAATGCAGCTGCACAGCAAATGCAGCCTCTGTCTGTTTTGATAAGACTTCCATCAGTCAAAGTTTAGCTGATGAAAAAATGTTGTGTTGAGCACCAGGAGCTGCTAAATGCTTCTGTTCCTAGCAGAAGCTCAGCAGAAGGCAAGGCAGGAGGCATGGGCTGTGTTATGAAAACCCTGTCCTGGCAGTCATAGAGGGTTTGGGTTTAAGAGCTGGGTAACAAGGCCACGAGCAGTGGTTACCATGTGAATGCAAAGGAGACCGGTCCCTCAAAATTTATTAAAATTGCCATTTTGAGCCACCTGAAAAGTGTTCATGCTCTTGAAACATACCCAGACTCACCACCAGAAAGCATCTCAGCTATAAAGCCCTCACGTTACAGGTGGTGAGTTGTGACCAACAAATCATTCTGAAGTTCTTTAGGCCCCTTGCTTGTGGTTTCTCTTTCAAGCACCGTTTTCTGACCTAGGTCCTAGTGAAATGTGTACACAGAGCTCATAAAGCTAAGTCAAAAAAAAACCACAAAGCTTTGAGGGGAGCCTGGAGGTGCCTCAGCAGATCACTTCTCCAATGAAAGAGGGGGACATACTGAAAATATTGGACTAACCCCGGGCTGAAATGCTATAGGCAGTGGGGCAGGTTAGACAGGACTAAACAACCTTAAACTGTGACAAGCATTTTTTGTGGACTCTGGCCTTTAAAGCTCCTTTTGGTTATGGTAGTTAACCAGCTACTCAGTCCAGCAGTGAACACATATTAATGAGTGGTCAGTGTGTCTAGTTTCTGGCAAAAAAATGAAAACTTAACAGCTCTCCTGCACCAGTCTATTGATTTCTATTCTGCTAAGTGCTTTTTATTCCCTAGTATTGCATCCTCTGAAATATTGTGCTTAAACAAAACCAGTGTAGTTATGCAGCTGCTTCATTTGTTCTGTTTCTGAAGATAAAGCAATGGTTTCCATGTCTATTGTGGAGTCCCAACTTTCACTGCCTCTCTTCCTGGTGCTAATTATATTTTCAATCAAAGTGTTTTGGGGCTGGATTTTGTCAGGCTTCATAATCAACCCCTAGGAGAATTAACAAGAAATTGGGTACATTAGATTCAGCAGTTAATTAATTTGATTGTCCACTACAGCAAACTTGGTCTCATGGGAATGATGATGTGTCCAATCTCTTTTCCAGAGCTGTTTGGTATCATGAACATGTCTGTCTACCTATTGAATGATAAACCTCAGTTTCAACATGTGTTTCATGCTGTTTGGTGCTAGAGGACTCCTTAATCACCAGGAGAGACAAACCTGAGTGTTGTAGCTGTGAATGTTATTTGGGATTTATTTCTTTTCTTGCATGTCTTTGCCTTCTCCCATCCCTTCTTGCTCCATGTGTGTACATGTATGCATATATATCATATAAAGCCAAGAATGTATTGTTAGCATTTCTGAAATCTTGGGACTCTAGTAATTATTAGTGCCCATGTAATTATTGCATAAAAAGAAAGAATACTAATACAGTTCACATTGTTTCTACTCCTTTTTCTGGTTGTGTGCTCACCCTTCCCTTACAACCCTGGCTCCTAAGCTGAGTGATTTCAGCCTGATGGGTGACAGAGGGGTTGTTCCCAAGAGTCCTTCAGCTAGAGGGATATGATGGTCATGTGTATGGTTTCCTCTTTCTCACTCTAGGATCCACTTCAAGTCCTTTTTGTATATTTGCAAACATGCTTTTACACTTTGCTCTTTGTTGATCTGCATCTTTATGTTACACCCAGATTGACTACACATGATGGTATACATTATCTAGGTACTTGGTCTTTGCTCTCTTCATTGCCCCTAAAATAATTTTTGTGCAGCTCCAGGTCTGCATTTCTTTAACTGACCATTGGTGAGTTGTTTATAAACATGGGGCCTCCAGTGCCTGCCTGTGCCCCTTGTGTTATCACCCATTGCCTGCCCTCCTCTGCACCAACTCCTGTGCCTCCACTTCTCAAAGCCTCTGTTATCATACCAGCCCTGTGTTGCTTCATACTAGTCATTGAGTTAGAGTCATAAATATCTCATTCTAAAAAGCATAACTGCTTGTGTTATTGTTTTCTACGTAAAATTGTTGCTCTTACAGATAAACCTAGTAAGACTGAAGCTGAAGGCAGGTCAAGAAACGTTCAAACAGAGTGAGCCTGATGAGCCTCAGTGGCCTTGCAAACTGTTCAATGGTGATGACCGTTTGCTAGCCTGGCAATACCATATTTCAGGGCTACCCCATTACACTGGTGACTGTTTGCAAATGATGCCACTTGCAAGAAAGCTGTGGAAGTACCAGTCCCATGCCCAGCTTCAAACTCCAAAGCTACCACAGTTCCAAAAATAATTTGTGGTTTAGGAAAACAAACAAACAAGCAAACAAAAATGAAGCCAAAACAAAAGAAGAAAAAAACCCACAAATACAACAAAAACAAAACACCAAACAAACAAAAAACAACACACACACAAAGTCCCCAAAAAAACAAGACACACAAAAAAGAAACAAAACACAAACCAAAAACCATGGGAAACATGGCTACTGTCACCTGGTAAGGCTATCATGAGGATTGGCACTGACAGAGGCAGGATCTAACAGAAGCATCGGATCATTTTTGAAAAAAACATTTAAGATCAAGTCTTAATCCAGCACTGCCAAGTCCACCACTAAGCTATGTTCCTAAGCACCACATCAACATGTCTTTTAACTACTTCCAGGGATGGTCACTCAACCACTTCCAGTGCCTGACAACCCTTTTAGTGAAGACATTTTTCCCAATATCTGATCTAAACCTCCCCTGGCACAACTTGAGGCTGTTTTCTCTTCTCCTGTTGCTTGTAAGTTGCGAGAAGACACAGGAGAAGACACCAACCCCCACCTCACTACAGCCTCCTTTCAGGTACTTATGGAGGACAATGAGGTCTCCCCTCAGCTTCCTCTTCTCCAAACTAAACAATCCTAGTTCCCTCAGTCTCTTCATGAGACTTGTTCTCTAGACCCTTCACCAGCTTTGTTGCTCTTCTCTGGACTCACTCCAGCACCTCCGTGTATTTCTTGTAGTGAGGGGGCCAGAACCAAACACAGAACTCAAGGTGCGGCCTCACCAGTGCCAGGTACAGGGGGATGATCACTTCTCTAGCCCCACTGGCCACTCTGTTTCTGATACAAGCCAGGATGCTGTTGGCCTTCTTTGCCAACAGCAATAATATTGAGCAATAGCATGTTATAAAATAAATTGGATACCAGGAGCTAAAGGGGTTTGCTCCAAGGATATAAGCAAGACAAGATTTACTGGGAGTTATATCTTTCATTAGACCAACTGATGGCTGACCTGAGGAAGATCTTGCTTATCTGACAGCTTAATGATGTTTTTTTTCTTCTTTGTCTGTTTTTTCCAACTGTATTTTTCTAATAAAAGATGAAGCTTCTGCTTGCAAACTTTGCCTTAAATAAGAATAACACATAATCATAAAGGTCTTACCACTATGGTGTCTGTAATTGGTGTTAGCTATCGCATGGAAAAAATTCAATAAACCTCCTGGTGGAAAAGAGGTGAAAGAGTCTGTAAATTTTCATGCACATTTGCAGATGTAGTGGAGTCCCAGGAAGACAAATAGTTTGACATTCCATAGCTAATGTGCATTCATAGAATCATGTAATTGTTAAAGCTGGAAGGGACCTTAAAGATCATCAGGTTCCAACCCCACTGCCATGAGCGGGGAACCCCATCACTGGATCAGGTTGCACAAAAACTCATCCAACCTGGCCTTAAAAACCTCCAGGGATGGGGCATCAACAACCTCCCTGGGCAACCCATTCCAGTTCCTCACCACCCTTATAGTGAAGAACTTCTTCCTAATATTTAACCTAAATCTCCCCTCTCTCAGTTTAAAACCATTGCCTCTTGTCCTATCGCTATCTTCTCTGATGAAAAGCCCCTCCCCAGCTTTCCTGTAGCCCCTTTCAAGTACTGGAAGGCCCCTATAAATTCTCCCTGGAGCCTTCCTTCTCCAGGCTGAACAGCCCCAACTCTCTCAGCCTGTCTTCATAGCAGAGGTGCTCCAGGCCTTGGATCATCTTGGTGGCCCTTCTCTGGACCCTCTCTAACAGCTCCATGTCTTTCCTGTGCTGAGGGCTCCAGAACTGTACACAGTATTCCAGATGTGGTCACACCAGAGCAGAGTAGAGGGGCAGAATCACCTCCCTGGCCCTGCTGGCCACACTTCTTTTAATTCACTAGCTATATATATCTGTGTTTGTCTTCATTACAATGTTACCTCCCACTAGCAGTGATAGCTAGCAATGAAGGACCGACCTGTGTTCCTAAACAAAATGCTAATAATCTCCTTCAGCTGTCTCCAGCTTAAGGCATGTTTTAAAGATACTGTTTGGCTAGGAAGAGAATACTGATAAATTTGCAGAAGCAAAGGTCGTGAATCCTGCTTTTGGTACAAAATTTGATGTGGGACAAAGCATGAGCCTTTAAAAGCAGGGAGAGTGGAAATGTTAAGTACAGGAGTGGTATTGCTGTGCTTCATACAACTATTTTTATATTCTGCATATGTACTTAATATTCAGTTAGTGTTGCAAACTAAAGCCAGTGTCATTGTTATCTAACACTGTACAAATCTGCCTTCAGTTCTAGTATCAGCAAATGTAATTGAATTTAAAGTCAATATTTGGGAGGAGAAAAGCAAAGGTAAGACCTCAATTATAAAAAGAAAAAGGCATCTAGTTTTATGTGTTTATATATCCCATCTTGTTCAACCTACTTCTATCAAACCCATTTAAATACAATTCTCCAGTGTTCTCTGGAAAAATAAAGTTCTGCATCAATGGTGAAAGTGATGTGAATATACTGCTATTTTTTAGCACCAGCAGAACTGGAGATGGAAAATTGGAGTGTTATCAGGTATCTTAACTTAATGGGTTTTTTCCTCATTTGTAAACCTTTTAGAATGAGCTTAGATTGCAATTTTAAGCAAGAAGATTATTTCTTTCAAATGCAAGTTTGACTCCCATTCACTTGAAAGGGGCATTGGAGTTATTTTGGAATTACATGTTAAGAAACTATAAAATTGGAAGTTTAATTAACATTATGCTGTGTTTAGTTTTCTAATTACTTCCATGTAGAATGCTCTTAGCTTATAAATGAAAATAAAATCTAAGAACTGGCAATGTGTTGCAACATTTGAATACCCAGCTGCTATCTTTATGCTTCACTCCTTACTGCAAGCAATAAGGATTCTGGAAATGCAAGATTTCTTTATTATACAGCAGAATAAAGGAGATTACAGCTTTTTTTTACAGCAGATTGCAGCAAAAGTGTATAGATATTCCTAATGCATGCAGGTTTTAGATCTTTGATTTTATGATAGACTAGGGAAATGAATCATATAAGGTACTGTATGGTTTTGTATAGTCCTGAAATATTGGGTTTTCTTTTGCCTTCTTGATTACAATTGTACTTCTGGAGTAAAACTGGGGGGTGAATGAGGGTGTACCTAAAGATCAGAGGTATTAAGGAACAATAGGAATTTGTATAGATGCTTAGAAGTGCTAATAGTCTGCAGTAAGGAGGTGCTGCTTTGTTCTGTGATTTGAGTTCACTTTTAGTCTGAATCTTCAGTGGCATTGCACATATATATGTACTTTTCTCAGCTAACCATCTGTGTGAGGCAGAATTCAGTAATGATTCAGGATGTGCTTCACTGTGTAGAAAAGTCCATCATGGCCAAGGCAGGTTAGCAAAGTGTTTGCCTTTCACCCATCTTCTGAAGTTAGAGGACATCTGGGTCAGGTTGAGCACTCCCAAGCCCCATATGGGATCTGTGTGCAGTAGCATTACCCTGGGGGAGGTGGTGGCCTTTGGCTGCTGACTCAGCATCTGGTGAAGAGTACAAAGCCAAGCAGCTGATTGCAGCAATGTCTGCTCTTCATGTGTGATCAGTCACTACAGGTACTGCTGCTCCTAGTAGGATGCAAGCAAAGCAAATATTGCTTGCTTGAAGATTGAAACAAATCCAAACAAGAACTAATGCAAAACTGACTGCCCAGGAATGGTTTCCAAGAAGGCTGCAGCCTCCAGCAGTGGCAGCAGTTTTCCCTTTTCAGCCAGATCACTGAGCATCAGCATTTGGGCCTCTCAAGTTATGAGAATCTTACAGAGAGATTTGCACATTAGACCCCTCACAGGGGACAGTCTCCATTACATGGAGTCATCTGGTGTAATCTCACTACAGAAGGAGGTTTAGACCTTCTGTGGATTAAGTGAAGAGGGTAGAAGAAGTTAGACCTTCACTGCGAGGGTGGTGAGACACTGGAAAAAGGTTGCCCAGGGAAGCTGTGGATGTCCCTTCCCTGGAAGTGTTCCAGGCCAGGTGGGACAGGGCTTTAAACAGCCTGGTCTAATGGAAGGTGTCCCTGCCCATGGCAGGAGGGTTGGAAATAGATGACCTTTAAAGTTTCTTCCTACTCAATCCGTTCTATGATTCTATGGTTCCCAGCTACAGAACAGCCTTGAGGACTGGTGTGGTGCTCTTCATCAATTCGGGCAAATTGGGAAGAGGAGGAAGAACATAAGGACTGAAAAATATCCACACCCACCTAAACAACAGATGGACAGGGCTTATGAACTTTTCAAGTTATGAAACAAGGCTGTGTCATAAACAAGCATCAGTTATCTTTTTTTAGCTAGTAAAATAGAGTTGCTTAATTTTGCTTGACTGAAATTATATTAAATTAGTATCCAGCGTTAAAACAAAGATGGGATTTTCCATGGCCTTTAGAAAAGTCACTACTTCATGTACTGTTCTTTCAACTGTTAGAAATCAATACACTTAAATTTGACAGTAATAGCAGCACTTTTAAAGTGTGTAGTACTGCACTGCGGCTACCAAAGCACAGGTCAAGGAAATGTTGTACTTTCTTTACAGTTAATTTATCCTTCTTATTATCTCCACTGCTCAGCTTCATGAGTACCCCAGAAAAGCCACCTACGGCAAATGAATATTTCTGGGGTTTTTTTTCATATGTTTGCCAGAACTGCCATTAGATTCAAGGCTGAATAGATTATTTAAGGACAAGTTGGATGAAGCTTTTTGCAACCTGGTCTAGTGGGAGGTGTCCCTGCTCATAGCAAGGAGGTTGGAATCTGTTGATTTTTAAGGTCCCTTCCAACCTTAACCATTCTGTGATTCTATGATTCTGTGAGTCCAGTTCCATGAGTTGCTCACAGCCACATGCTGTCACTTTTAATTTTAAGTATTTTCTTTTTTCCTTTAGGGGGAAAGTGGGGAGAATGAAAAGTCAAAAAATATATTCCATTAAAACCAGCAAATGTGTCTCAGCAAATAAACATGTATGAATTATTAGAAATTTGCCAGAGAAAAAAATCTTATGATGGACAGTCCTTTAACAGACTGTAGTTCAAAATCATACCTGGCATCTATGATGCTTTGAATGCAGAAGTCTGCTAGACCAACTTTGCTCACACACGAGAAATACCTTGCATTCTCAATGGAGTTCTGCAGAGGTCTAGCTCTTTCCTTCCCCAGTGCAGAACAGATTCATCAGGCAACTTCATTGCATTTTTTATTTGTTCCAGTTGCAGAAATTGTCCAATGAATCTTTATGTTCCCTTTTGTCTGTGATTGCTTGTAAACCTGAGAGAAGAGTCAGTAAGACTGTAGTTACTGTCAGCCAGTGGGGTGCCATGGGGGAGGGCAGAAGGAAGGATAAAGGAGAGATGACCATTTCTGTCTTGAAATAAATTGCCAGAGTTGAACCTCAAGGACTCACTGGACCTGGTTTACTCATGTTTTGAGTAACATGTTTCACCTGTTTTGACTGAAATCTAAATGACAGCATCCCTTCTGCCGAGGTGTATATGACCACTCACACTTTGCAGCAGTGAGACTGGAAAATGAATGCATAATCTTGGCTATTACAAGGTTGTAATTCAGGTCTCATTTCCAGGAAGAACAGAAAAGTTTGCAATAGCTGTTATACATTGCCTAATTCTTCTTCAGAAATATTTATGGTATTAGAGTTTGATTGTTTAAGAGTTCACGTTTACAATCCTGGTCTCGTTCATACCCTGTCTGTTTCTACATTAGTACTACATTATCCTTTTTTTTCTCTCTCCTTTTTTTTCATTCTGCATGGAAAGTTTATTCATGCTGGCATTTTTGCTGGATTTAGTTTGTTCAAAGCACAAAACCTTTAGGTCATGTTTGAACAGGTCACTAAATGCGCTGTCCCAAGGCTTTAGTTTTCTGATTCATATCACTGTATAGGTGAGGGGTTGACATCAAGCGGAAAGAGCAGCAGCAATGTTTAAACTCTCTGGGTTTTTCTTTTCTTTTGGATGAAGGAGATTTTGCTTTACTTGCAATTACGTGGAGATCCTTTCAAATCCCTCCAGTTAAATTTGCAAAGTTCCCATTCTTAGGGTGATGTAAGAAACCAATGTTCATTATAACTGAGCTCTGTGAACCTGTCCCTCTTCTGCCTGCTGTGGAATATTTTGAGACTGTGTTTTGCTTCCTGAATGTGATCACAGGTTTGGACAACCACTCCCAGGTCTGGCTGGGCTTTTTCCATGTTTCTTCACATGAGTTTCTTGCCTCTAATACTCAGGCTTCCCAGAGGCTTTTCTTGTCTTGAAAATAGTACCAAGTCATTAAATATTTTGAACACTTTCCATTGTAAGATGTATCTATCAGGGTATGGACATGGAAATTTTATCCAGTATTGCTGAATCAAGTTGTTAAAGGTAAAATTTGTCCTTTGACCTTTTTGTTAACTTATCTTTCTAATATATGTCTCTGTGCTTGATTTTATATTCAATATAGGGTGAAGACAAGAAAGTATCTGAAAAGACTCTTCATCCCCCTGTGTCACCTTCATCTGTACCTGACCATATGAAATGCAACATCCTTAAAGCTCAAGTGGAAGCTGCTTTTAGAGTAGGCACACAGGTAATCTGTGTTTACTATGTTGCATTTCTAGTTTTGGCATAGCTTACACAAGCTTTCCAAAGTCAAGTTATTCCTGAGGAAGCACCTTCTTTTCTCTCAAGTATCCACCTTGACCTAGCTTTCTCTAGCTGCACTTACAGTTTAAAGTAACTCAAAATTATTGATAGGATGTAAGTAGGAAATTTGTCTTAGCTGACATGATTAATAAAGCCAAGAGAGGCTGAGAAAAGAGGAGAGAAAGCTCCCTACCTTTGGGTTGATTTTTTCACTGTAGCTTTTACTTATTTTGTAGCTGAGAAACAATAACCTCTGGAGTTTTCTGAGGCTACCCAACATTAATGGCAATTGTGGTTAAGGGTGTTCTAAAATTAGTATCTATGCATCCAAATGCATTCTAGGGGATTAACTTTTAGATGTCTGAATGTTGAATATTAGCTAGTCTGTTGTTTTCTTACCCATTCATGTGTTTTTAACTGAATTTCAAGCTGCTATTTTCACTGCCTGGTCCGTGTTTACATCAGATACCTCCTGTTTCAAGAACACCACAAGTCCTGTAATGATGTCATGCAACTGAAAACTGCTGCTAGATGGCATAACTGTGAAAAATTAATTTCCCAATTAATCTAGGTGAAACTAAAACATGTGATTCTTTTCAAGTGTAATTTGTGGACAAAATATAATTACATTGATGCCAAAAACAAAGCCAAATAGGCTTTAGAGATAAAAATAGAGGCAGGAAGATTGGTATGACTCTTATCCCAAGTTCTTCTAGTATCCTTGTGCATACTATTCTCTTTTAATACAAATTATGTTGGTGTTTCCATTGCTTTATTGCATTTCACAATAACATATCAGGTCAACTTGCCCTTCAAAGGATTTTGTTAACAATCATCTTTGTGTATTTGTTGTTCCCTGGCAGATCTTTCATGTGAGAGCTAGATTATATATGGTCTAGCTAGACCAAAGGAAGTATCAAAATTTGGTTATTTTGTCTGCCCTATATTTCAAGAACAGAAAGCATAAATCTGACAGCACATGGGGAAGGAGGATGGGTATTTTTCTTTTAGTTTTTACTTAAAGCAGTTCTCACTTCTCTGAATCCTGTGTTGTGTCAACTGTGTTTTATGCAGCACTGTTTCTTGTTTGATTGCCCTTGGGTTTGCCCTTTGTTTTTCTGTGTGTCTTTTCCACAGGATGTCACGGTGTATTTGTCACTTTTGTACTTTCACCTGAATATGTTTAATGGTCATGTTTGACTGGATAGCTAAAGACTGGAAGCAGCGTGTGCTGCTGCATTCAGAACACAGCATTACTAAGGCAAGATAGGAAATGTGCTTAACATATGCATCTCTCAGTTCACCTGCCCTCTCTTACTTTTTCACCCTGAGGCTTTCCAAGGCAGAACATCCTGGGTTGTTTTTTCATGCATGCCATAACGGTATTCTTTAGCTGCTGCTATGCTGTAAATAAGTTTCAGAGCAAGCTGAGCATTCCTTTTTTCCTTCTTACCTGTGATGTTTTGCACAAGGCTTTAGTAGCCTTTAGTAGATGAACTAGGTGTCTGTAGACTTGGCCTCAATGAGAAAAGTCTTACAGTTTCAGGGGAAAGAAGGGGAAAGAAGACTGTTGCAGGATAACATGTTTTGTGGAAAAAATAATGACATATGGTCAGTTTTAAATCCCTGAAGCTTTCAGTGCTAACAAAGTATGGCTTAAGAGTTGTAGCCAGTAAACTAGGATGTCATCTTAATCTTGGAAATCCTCATTCAACTCCCTGCTTAGCCACAAAATTGCCTGTACAACTAGAGATGAGTTCTTCTGCATTCAAGCTCCCCTCCTGTCAAGTACAAAAGATTACCCTTCTCAGATACATGGCAAAAATAATTAGGCAGAGACCAGGCAATGGTCAGCCCTTACAGTAAGAAGCTGTGGCTGCACACTGGAAAGGATAGGAAAAAAGTTGGTGGTGAAAGAATGAGTAGAAACATACCATCTATTATCACACCATCTATCACCTAGACAATGGGAGGAGGGAATGGGGCCCCAGGAGGTCCCAGCATGCCATAAAACCACCCAATTATCTTCTCTACTCTTCCTGCCCAAACAACTAGCTGAATGCCAGAAGCTAAGCCATTTCCCACTGGCAGTTCAGTCATCTTTTAGGGAAAGTGAGCCAGGATGGCATTACACTGCCCCGAGACACAGCATCCTTCTGAGGGAGCAGATAAAAAATAGTTTCTTCATGGAAGACAACCATTTAACTCTGTGTATTCCTCCCGGGCTGTGATCCTGCCACTCTTTGACCCTGCCTGACATACCCTGCTGCCCACTATACCTGGAGGACTAATTGTGTTTTCTTTGGCCCAACTCTATCTTTTGATGCCAGTTCCTTTATTATATCCCTGAGAACTCCTGCCTTCTAGCCTTACTCTTAAAACTCCAATTTCTCATCTCATGTTTTCTGTTCTGTCATATTTCAACTTCCAAGGCAGCAAGACAGGCTGATTGTCCTTGTGGACAGCATAGATCTTCCTCTATTTTGTGGTATCACAAAAAAGATAAGGCTTTGCTCCTTTCTGCTTTGTAAAAGGAAGAAGAAAGAACCAGACCCTGTCTTATGTACACATTATTTGAAATGAAATGTTCTTTTAAAGGTCCCAATTATCTATGGTTCTACTCGTCCTTTATAAAACTTCAAGGGGCATCATTGTTAGGTGTAAAAGCATAAGAAAAATGTTGGTGCACTGTAGGATCAGATCCAAAATTTAAAAACTGTTCCTTGAAATATTTGTAACAGCTCTCTCTATAAGCAGTGGGAATATTTTCAATACCATATGCTACTAATATCAGGATGTGACAAGTTTATGAAGGCACCTCCTGCATGTGGCAGAAGAAGCAGCTGTTCCTAGTTAATTCTGAGAATTGAGTGAATGTTTGCAAGTGGAAAATAAAAACTGGGACAGGAAATTCTCTCTAGTTTTTTCTCTTTCTAAGAACTAGACACCAACAAGAAATCACCTTAGAAACTAATTATTCCAATGCTTATGATTTCAAAAATGAAAAAGAGGGAAAATTAGCAATACATTCAGAAAGATACTCTGGTAGATGCTCTCTGCACTTCCTCATTTTAGAGTTGTGCTGAAGAGCTGTTTATAGCATTACTAGGGGGCAGTGTACCATCTCCCAGGGCCGTAGTCCTGACTTCAGAGACCGAAAAATTGTAAGGTTATGGTGCTGATCACTGAGTCCTGCATGTGGTTTAGAGTTGCAGAGTGGCAGGAAACTAACACAAGTGAGTTTGTTCGTTTGGTGAAGATGGAAATATTTATGTGCCATTCTACTAGCTGGAGAATCCCACTGCAGTGTGCATGAGGATGCTGGAAGCCGGACCCGGGAACTCACCGCCGCAGACACCGCAGGTGAGAAACGTGAGAAACCCACCCATGGCTGTGGGAACCTGAGGTTTGCACAGGGCATGCCTTACGGTATGTCAAGGTCTAGAGCAAACAAGGAGTGTTTCACAACACACCTTTCAAGCTGTGCGACAAGGATCTGCCGCCTTCTAGGTGACAGACTGCATATCACAGTTCCCACATAATTAAGCTCCAGGGGAACTCTAAACACTGTGAAGCAATGGACCTATTTTTTTTTTCCTTTTCTTTGCATTTATTCCGAACTCTTCATTTGAGAGGGAGCAGTATAAAGCAGCAGTGAGGAGCTGCCAGAATACAAAAGCTCAGCTCTCCCTGGCATTTAAAATCCCTCTGCATCTTGCATGAGTCAATGCTGATACGTTCTGGTTGATCAGACGACTTATTATTATCACAAAGAGCCCCATTTGCCAAACAGTTCATGGCCCAACTGATGGGGGAAAGATACTAGCAGGTTTCAGTTGCTATTTATATCCACTTTGGCTCTGGGCAAATCCTAATTATCCTTAGAACTAAGAACAGGCTCCTGAACAAATGTACAGATATCTCAGCAGTGCTTTTTCTTTTGTTGGGCAGTGTGTGTTGTGTTCAAGTAGTTTGTCTTCTGCAAGCAGTGTTCGTAATCCCCACTCAAGCTTTCTTAAATCCTTGGTTTAATATACGTCTAGCAGGTTAGCACAAGGAAGGAACTGAGATCCTGGTTCTCATAGATATCTACTGCAGCTGATTTTTTCATGACTCACATCTTTGCAGACAAGCGAAGGCCATGCCCATTTTTGAGATATATTTTTGCGGTGCAGTTTATGGGAGAAAAGCAGAGGTGACATGACCACTGAGCTATTCCTTACTGAGCATTAGGAGTTGTTTGTCAAGAATACAGTGGGGGGAAAAGGTAGCTTGGAGATGCAGTTATTTACAAAGAGCATACAAAATCCCATTTGCCTCTCCTTTATCAATCCCAAGGGAAACTCTTGGCTGATGTGCAGTATCTTCTGTCAGCCAAGTTTGGGTTCTTGAGCAATTGATTCCCCTGCCTTGGTTCTCAGTAGACAAAGGGACATTTACACTAAACAAAGGGACGTTCAATCCTCTAGCCCCTGTCACACACTAATTTTCTTCACAGTTTATACACATGTAAATTTTTAGGCCAGCCTTGATAGCCATCTCTCTCTTTTTCCTCCCTATCCTAGAAACAAGTGCAGACCAATGGTCATGTCATTTTGCTTTAAGTATTGCAAATATCTGAGTAATTGCAGGTTGCTTGTGCTGTCTAGAGTTGCCTTGAGGAAAGGACTGGACTGTGGTACAGAAAATGTCTCAGGACATGCAGGGGTACAGGTGTCATCCTGCAGCCTGTGCTCTCCACATAAATGCAAGCCATGGCTGCAAATGTAAATGAGACTAGGATCTATTAATTATTTATGGTAGAAAAGGTGCATAAGTGAGGTGACTCACAGTGCTAGTCTTTCTTAGCTTTTTCATTATTATCTGCCTTTTTCTTTGTGCTATCTCCTTTGAGGGAAGTTTCAAGTAGAAGGACATGTCAGTTTCAAAGTCCAAGTGCTTTTGCCATGTATTTCTAGAAAAAATTCACTGTCTTTATATGAGCTGGGTCTTTGGAGCTTTATTCATTTAAGGGGATCTGGACTGAAACCCTAATCAGGTCATGAAAGAAAATAGAGTAGGTGAGATGAAGACACTTGAGGATTTATAATCTTACGTGATCTTTCTTATAATAGGACTTAAACAAACCCTTCTGGATCCCCAGAGGAGTTCTTATCTTTCACTAGATGTTGACTTAAGTACCTTGAAAGGATCAGCTCTTCCAACATTTTAACCTCTTTCCATCATGAATGAGATGCCCTTTTCTGCCCTCTCCTGTCTTGCCTCCCTCTGTCCATCCATATTCACAGCACAGAGCTATGGCTCGTTTTGACAGTCTTCACACAGAGATTAGAACTGGAATTGTGTGAGTGTACCAGGCCACAGCTGAGGTGTTCAGGCTGTGGGGGAAGCTTGCACAGCTCCTTATGCACACAATGCTGTGCTAAAGCTGTTGCTGTTAGTCACCCACTTGGATGAGCAATAAAGTCATTGGTAAATTTCAGGCTAAGTAAAAAGAAGCAACTGCACTGGGACTCTGGAGTTGAGCAGCAGTGAGCATGACATTGCGTCAGTTATAATTGCTCATAACAATGGAATTTAAAAATGCCTCTGCTTCAAATCCTCTGTGTTCAGTTACTACAGGGAAACAGGTTTGCTCCACTTTAAAAGCAGGGCTTCAGGAAATGAAGGGTGTCAGGGCATAAAAATACAAGATTTCAAATGTGTGTGGGCCAGGATGATCAATATGTGATATGTGGCAGCTCATTAGAGGTATTTCAGCAATGCTACCTTAAAGTCAGGGAAGGAGCTGAGGAAATGATGTGGCAGCCTTGCTGAGGTACAGAAGGGGAGTGAGGGTTTAGATAAACAGAATTTAGGAAAAGGGAAATCTTTATTCTCTGGGATCCTGGCAGCAAATGTGGCAGTGGTGTCACAGGACTGTGACAACACATTGTTGATTTGTCAGTTATGTCTCCTAGCTGGCATGCCTGTTAGTGCTAGTACATGATGAGACAAGTATTGTTAATTGCAGTGATGTGTAGAAACCTCGCCATAGCCCAGCAGTCTCATGGTACCAGGCCCTGTTCAGAGAAAAACAGTGCAGTCTGTTCCCAAGAGACCTAACTGTGATGCTTTTCTGGCTCAAAGGATACATTTGATATATTAAATCACCAGGTAGGTTTACCTTGGCAAGGTGTTCTTCCTGATGTTGCTTAGCCTGTATTATCTAATGGTATTAGCCAACAATCAGCATAGCTGACAAGTGATAAAAACGTTGATGAACAGTTGAAAAAAACAGGTACACTTCAGGCCTCCTCAGTATTGTTACAGAGCCAGAAAGTGCCAAGATAGACAAGTATTTCCAGGCCACTGCAGTAAGAGCTTCCTTACTATTGAAGATTTCCAAACACTGGAAAGCTGTGTTGCTCTCCATTCCTGTCTGTAAGTAGGAACTTTGTGAAATTGCTAAATAAGAGAAATAATTTGTTTCCTGTGAGCTTTCCAGACCCTTGTTTTTCTTAGGTGATAAACTGACACCCTGCCTTGGCTGCAGTGATCAAATTCTTCATGCAATCTTTTTTACTGATATAAGATATTCCTACTGTGGATCAGATGGGGTGAGGAGAGCTGCAGCAATGCCCCTGGTAATGGAGGAGAGGCACAGAGAACACCAGATCCCCAAGGTGCTTGCTTGAGGTTTGAGCCCCCACTGGAGGTTCATCAGGCCACAGTCCCAGACAGAATTAGTCGTCTGTGCAGAAGGACAGAAGGCTGCGGCCAAAGTTCTGTCTTTACCACTTGGTACATGTCCAGTGCAATCAGTTGCCTTTTTGAGGTCTTGTTCCCCATCATCCTGGGGCTAACTCTTCCTTCAGAAGAAAACATAAGGAACTGCTGTTCACTAGACAAATCCAGCATCTGGGTCTTATGAATTCTCATCTGGAATTGCTTCCACAGGCCAGAAAACATTCTCACCCCTGCTGGAAAGCTTGTCGTACATCAGTTCCTCTCTCTAAGGCTCCAAATGACCTGACTGCAAGGATAGAAGCAGTGGGAAAAAAATAAATAAATTTGTCTTACTTAGATGCTTTCTGCCTCATCTTTGGGTGAAATGAGTATTTCTTAGCAATCATCTATGAAGAGAGCCTGTAATGCTTTATCTTTGTTTCTAACACCATCCAGAAAGTTAATGGCATATGAAACTGGAACATGAATAATTTTTATTTTTCTCTGGGCCCAGTGCAGATAAGAAAAGAGAATGGCATTTTGTGGATGTATTCTATGGATCAACCTTTAATTTGGTTTGGTTTGGAGTGTGGTAGCCAGAAGAGGCAGCTTGTTTCTCTCTGCATAATTATTAAATGAGTCTGCTTTTGTATAAATTAAGCTTCCAGGTCTGCTATGCCCTGAAACCTCTCCCTCTCAGAGCAGCAGCTTCTGGATGAAGGGAGAATCTGCCTTAGTTAAAGAGGTCTGAGCAGCTCCATGCTGCTGCCTCTGTCTTTCTTGCACAGCTCAGTGCTGGGCTTTCAGCCTCTGCCCACTTCTCCATATATATGGCAGGTACCTCCTCCTAACCCTGGCTAAACTCTCTTGTTCCACTGATGAAGGGTATCTTGCAGTGGAAACCCAAATCCTGGCCCAGGTGCATGCACTTGTTTTCAAATGAAGGCAAACTATCTGGTAATCAGATTGTGATGTACAAGTGCAACCCTTGTTTTACTTTCACATCTTTTCAGTAAGGCTGAGGAAGTCTGTGTGTGGTTAGTGAGTGTGATGGGCTGAGCTAGGAGGAAAAAATAAAAGAAACATGCTGTCACCTGATGACTTACTGACCTCCTGAAAACAAGCAAACCAACTAAACCCCAATAAGCCAACAAGTAAGGGCAGTACAGCTCCTGATGGCCGAAGCCCTTTGCAGAAATGTTCGCAGGTTTGAACATGTTCCTATGTCCATCCAGAAGCATGGAGGAGAGGCATGGGGCAAGGAGACTTAGCTCATCCTTGCTAATGTGTATGAAACCCATGGCACCCAATCTTCATGCCTGCATCACCTGAGGTCATTTAGGCCTCTTCATTTCTTTGTATGCTCCTTTTCTCCCTCCAGTTTAGGGTGGGACTGCTTGTTCACTGGTCTGCAGTACTTACTTGTGGGTACAAGAGTCTTTTTTGTGCTCTAAAGCATGAGTAATAATGGAGAAAATTAATACCAAGAGAAGTTCCTCAGGATGCTGATTGTGCCATTTAGGAATACATCACTTCTTGAGTTACAGGCTTAGCCTTCCAGTGCAGAGAAGGCAAAAGAGAAAGATAATGTTGCCACAGAACCGAGAAGAAACCAAGAGTCTGCTGCTGGGGACTAATACAGTGAAGCTCTCTCAGGCTAATGAGGTCCATGGCTTATAGTGTTTAAGTAGGTGGAATTTCCATAATTTCATTCCTAGTCACAGCCCCTGCTTTGCATCTCTAATCTCTATACTCTCTTTTGTATTATTGTGTTCAGGTGCATCTTAAAATGCAGCACAATTAATTTGGTGAAAATTGGAATTAAGTAAAATTAATGATTTTTTTAAAGTAGCCAATTTGACAAATAATAAGCAGCCAGCTTGTCAGGCTGAACAAAATGTTAAGACATCAGTGTGAAAGAAGATACTGTATATTAAGTTTCTGACAGCTGGATTCATGTTTACAGTTTTAAGAAACCCAACAACTGTATTAAAAGCATTATAATTTCTGTAGACCTAAGAAATTTTACTTCACCGTTCATCTATGCCAACAAAGAATGATTTTCAATGCTTTCTCTCAGTTCCTTAGAAAACATTTTTCTCTTTCAAGAAAGCACTAAATTTTGAATATACTTTATGTCAGAAAGACCTACTAGAAGACCAGTAAAAAAAAATAATAATAAAAAATTTCCAGAGCTGACCTCTTAAGTTATGTATAAATTAAAATTTAAAAATTATACTACTGGTCCTTAAATTTTCGCAGTGTGATGCTAATTGACCAAAAACCGTAGCTGCAAAACCATGTGGTGGCTGAGTTACAATGGTGGTGATGGTGTGATTGTGTCCCACTTTTGTCTGATTCCTTCATATTTAGAGTATTTGCCCAGGAGTGGGGAAACCTCAAACCTCTGGCTGAAGGAGAGTAAACCAAGTATCTATGAGCACTGTGTTGGGCTGGAGCTTCTCCTGTACCTACTGCAGATCCTGTTCTCTGCATAAACTAGCTGTAAACTGTCTTTCTCTGTGTAAACTAACACTCTAGGAGAGGAACACACCTGCTGATAAAGCTCAGAGGATCCCCTCTGTTGATGGTGGTTTTGTTATCATTATACAAAGTGCAGCAACTCTTAACAAGAAGGATTACAGAGGGACTTACCTCAAAAATGCCCTCTAACCCAATACTTTGGGTATTTGCCTGGACTGGAGTAGGCCCAGGACAGAGTTCACTTTCTGCCAGGCTCCCAGTGGTTCCAGTTTAATTGCCCATAAAGTTACTTGTGTGTACAAGCTGGAACAGTCTCTTCCCACCATGGCTGATGCTCTGGTAAATAATGACCTGAGAAGTGGCAATGGGAGTCTTGTTCTCTCTGGCATAAAGGGGAAACAAACCAAAAAACTATCACAATTTGTGCAATTTCCCCAAGCACTGATCACCCCCAGTGATGTTTTGTAGTTCATTGCTAAGGTAAAGAAGCAATTCAGCTTTCATTTTATTTATTTTACTTATGATTACAACATATAACAATTTGTGTTTAAGGAAAGGTCTGACATCAAATATACAATATTTTTACATGCCTGTAGAGTCCTTTGATATAGACGTGAAGGAACCTGTCTCAATTTTTTTGAAGATTATGAGACTGACACATTTAATTGTACTTTATTTGGACTGATGGCCTTAAATTATTAGGGTTCAGATATTGAACACTGAAAAATCACTAGGCCCCTATCAGTTCCCTTCTATCCACTTAGCAGAATGGAAATGTCAGAACCTGCCAAGTACATTGCTAATTTGGAGATACTCTTCTGTCTTCAGCCAGTATTTTCTTTAGAAAGGTGCAGTGTTGCACTGACAATGACGTTAACACGTGGATTGTGGAACCCTGCATCTCAGTTGAAAAGTGTAATCTACCAACACCTGCCTAAATTGGGCATTTCCTCAGTAATCAAGTAATTTTCATGGAAGTAGTTTTGTAATACTAGTATTTTCAACTCTATAGACAAATGGTATGTAAGAAACAGGACTCTGTAATTTAGCAGAGAGCAGTAGTGGGAGAGATTTTCTGTGATTTAAGTGTACAATGTGATTATATGTAGGGGATCCCATTTTTAATTTTCAAATACTGAATGAAAAATTGGCATCGTTATTTTGTTTAGACTACATAAATATTTATTCCACTCCACTGAAAAGGACAGCTCAAATACAGCATGTCTGCCTGGCTTGATTTTTATTATTTGTTCTCAAATGCTTTTCTGGAAGAACCATAAATATCAGTGTTCCTTCCTTTCTCTTCCTTTATCTGTATCCGATCTCTTACTAGCACTATTGCTCTGCACGTTTTACATTGTAGCTCATCACAGGGAATCTCAGCTGTAGGAGATGAAATAAAAATTATGGTGCCTTTTAAATCTGGGCAGAGTAGGCGTTCTAGGTATTGCAGTTTTCTCTGGTACTTACAGTAATATTTTTTTTAAGAATCAAATGTGTTATTGTAAGTGTTGTGCTAAACTTTGGCTCCTTCTTTTAACAGGCTGTGAAAGAAGACACCTCTTTTGTAAATACCAGTAAGACCTCCAGCCTGCAGGACCCTAATGTAAGGTCTGTTGCTTCTTGTCTGTAGGTAAAACATGAAATAAATGCATGATACAGTGAGACATTTTCCAAACATTTTCTCCATCAGATGTCACAGGTCAATTTGCTCATCCCCACGTTGCTGTGTAAAGTTCACTGAGCAATGACCTGAGGAGAAGTAGTCTATGAGATGGGTGCTTATTTTGTACACATAGATATAGTTGAAGAATAATAAAAGCTCAACTTTAAAAATCAGACCAAGTGTGTGTATTTAAACAATTGATAGAAGCTCAAAGTAAAAAATCAGGTCTAGTGACAAACTTAGAAAATCTTTCATAACTTTTGTTTCAGAAACATGCAAGATATCCAAACTGGAATATCCTTGTGTTTGTGTTTCCTGGTTTTTGCAAGTTGGGCTTTTTTTTTTTTTTTGCACACACAAAAAAAAAAAGGCATTTGGCATATGGCCTTGAGAAAAATGGCTCATTTGCAGGCACGAGTGACTACTTTGGATTTTACTTTTATTCTGTTGATAGTGGATAGTAGTTTTCCTTTTTAGGAGTGGCCATTTTGAAGAGGCATATTAATTGTGTTATTTGAATGGCACAGTCTTTCAGGAGGCGATTTGAGGGGCTACAGCATGGGTATTTGGAGATTTCCTGCCTAGGTATGGTAGTGTGATCACTTTGGATGTCTCTAGTGTCCAAATCTGAGAGAAGAGTTTGATGAAAACCAGTTGCTGTTTTAAAGCCTGGCGATCACACTGGCTGTTAATCAGCTGATTGTGCTGGTATATATGCTATAGATATATGTTTATTTATATTGTGCTAGAGCACTAGTTATCACAGAATCACAGAATCTTAAGGGTTGGAAGGGACCTGGAAAGATCATCTAGTCCAACCCCCCTGCTAGAGCAGGATCACCTGGAGTACATCACACAGGAACGTGTCCAGGCAGGGTTCTCATCTCCTTAATTTATTACATCATTATTTTATTTGTTAACTTTCTGGTGGTGACTCTTGCAACTGAAAGCAGACATTTAAATATCTTACAGAGAAGGCTGGATGAAGGGGCTAATGAATTATGTTTGACAAATCAAATAATTCTAAACTAAAAAAAAAACAATTATAGTTGCGAAAATCTGTCAACCTTTTTTTCAAATGTGTATCTTTCCTATTAGGTGATAAATCAGCAATAGTCTTAAAAAAAATAAAATTAAATTAAAAAATTACTTTCTGTCCAGACTAGCAGAACTGCTACATTTGCTTAGTGACAGCAGCTTACTGGAGAGGAACAGTAAGGATAGTTGGTGGTACTGAGGCAGGAGGAGACATGAAAGGTGATACCATTGCTTTCCATGGCAGTCCCTGGCTTTCCTGCTGTACAGCTCTGATTCCCAGCTTCCCATTTGCCTTCATCAGGGTGTACACCCTGCAGAGCTGTAATGTCTGGCCTGACAGGCCACAATTCTCCCATTTGTTTGTCCAAGGAGCTGCAAAGTCTACCTGATACTTGGAATGACCCAATTTTCTCCTGTGCTGTTGCCCTTTTTAGACCTCTACAAAACTCTGTTAGGACCTGTCACAGTTTGACTGAGAAATTTCATCACATATGTTACACAGTGACCTATTTCTTTGTTTAACAGAATGTGATGTATTGTCTTTGCCACAACAGCTTTTGTTGAGTTGCTGTTACTTCCAAAAGCAGTTCAGGAGGACCTGGTTTGTAAAGACTTGTGTGGTTTGGAACGTGCCTGAAGACTTGTTTTCCTTACTTATCTTTTCTGAACTTCTGCATTAAATCTGTAGAAAAGCCATTTTAATTCACATTTGGTAATAGATTAGTTCCTTCTTCATCATCATGCTGCTGCTTTATGAGATCAAGTACTCTTCAGTATGAGTGAAGATAGAAACCTGGCTGCAAAGCTAATTTTATTGTTCTCTTTTGCACACATCCAAGGTTATAAACTCTTAAAAGCCACCTTGGAATTCTCATGGTATGCAGCAGTCTGGTGTATATTTGTCTAATATTTATTTTTATCTGGTTTATGTCAAGCACTGTTCCCTCCACAGTCAGTTGTGCCAAATCAAGTGGTATTTTTTTATTGCTTTGTGTCTGTGTCCTGGAGGTGCAAATATACAAGTAATCAATGCTTGGGGAGAGATCAGTTTTAGCCTGATATCAAAACTCAGAGAAAAATGCAAAATATATTCAGTGTCTGATTCTCTTTCTCCTTTAAATGGCTTCCCTTTCTGCAGGGACATACACACCCTTGCAGACAAACAGAATGTGACCTATTTGCCAATAACATCCCCCACAAACTCTGTTTTGTGGACTTGGATGGACATAAATGAGCCTTTGCTCTGCTAGGAATTACATCTGAATAGAGCCAAGGTTCATACGGGGCAGACAAGTCACCTGGGAATTTTTCTCTTCCTTAGTTGAGAAATACACAAGTATCCTTTGTGAAAAGGCCCTCCCCATAAAATATAATTTTTATTCCTGCAAGTACCCATGAAGACATCCCTATAGACAACACCTGTGTGAACATTTGAGGGAAGTTTTTGTACTGAAAAATCTTGCCAGTTGAAACCAGTATCTGTCACAGCTATTTGACAATACTCCACTCTTTTCATGGAACGGATTTATAGCAGGGACAGTGTCTTGGTGTATTTGATTACTGATGACAGTACAACGCACTAACAATTTGCTCTGTTTTTTTCCAAACCCAAGACACTGGGAAATTTATTCAGGCTAGCTAGTGACCAAACATACACAGTTTTCCTCATTAACTGAAGCATGAATTGTTCATACAAATAGGGAATTAGAGGGGGAGGAAGGTGGGCAGTAGGGTTGGTTTGATTAAAGAACAGTGCTCTCTTTGCTACCATTTTGTCTGCTCATCCATTGCCACTCCGCAGATTACACTTGTAATGAGTTAACTGCTTGGATATGGTCTGTAATCCCCCTGAGCAATTATTTTAGCATCTGCCATGGCAGACTCAATTTGGCTAGCAATTGCTATAGCTCTTTGTAAAATTAGTTCTGGTTCAACTAGTAATTAGTCATATGTATGTGTGGTGTAGCTACTTTCACTACAAACAGGTCTCCAGTCATTTTGTCAGGCATGGCCTCGGAATAATGTTGCACTTACGCAAAGTCATCATGTGTCAGTCAGTTTAGGCACCTCTTTCTGTGTCTGTTGGCAAACTGCAGATCCTTCTGTATCTAAGTCAATTTGTATATGAAGAAAAAAACATGGCTGAAAGCCAAAATTGCACTATTTTGACAGCTTTCAGGAGGGGAAAGCCTGTGAAATTCGCTCTGTCATTTGGTTCACAGGCTGGAAGTGCAAGGTTGCCTCTGATCTTCCTGTTAATAGGTAGGCTGTACCTGTTGGATTAAGCTGCAGGAGGGTGTGGGACCACAGAATAGCGCAGTCCTCTCTCCTCCCTGCTTTTGGAGAGCAGTGCTGTGTCTCTATAGCTTTCTCTCCTCTGGATAGGATTTTTTTTTTTTTTTTTTTTTTTCCCCAGACTGGACAAGCCCAGCTGCCTCATTCTCTTCTTAGGGAAGTGCTCCAGTCTCTGACAGCTTGTGAGCTCCTACTGCACTCATCCATTTGATCCTAAATTAGACATAGAATTACAGAGGTGGTCTAGCAAGTGCTAAGTAAAGGAGAATAATTTCTTTCCTCAATCTACTGGCTATTCTCATACTAATACAGCCTAGTATACCCACATCACAACGAGGGACATTTAGACAAATGCACTTGAGGACCCCCTGGTCTTTTTCAGCAGAGCTGCTCCCCAGTGAGCCACTCGCAGGTTTGTACTCATTCAGGAGTTAGTCCATCCTACGATGGACTTTACATGTGTCCTTGCTGAATTTCATGGCAGTCTCTTGGTCTACCCCAGACTGCTTCAAATGCTGGTCTCCACAACCAGTGAGGAAAAAGCCAATGACTCAGTAATCCAATGCATGCTGCAGTGTCCTAGCTTACCACCCTCCTTATTCCGCAGTTCCGTAGTCAAGACTGATACTGTGCCCTTGGAACTGGGACACATACAGTCCCCTTGCTGACCCTGCTGCTTTGCTGATAACCCCTAGCAGAGCAGCACTGAACAGTGGCAATAGGAGAAGTTGTATATTTACCCCATCAGGTTATCCATCCAGGCTGCACATGTCTGTCACGGTTTGACTGGATGGATAACCAGGGCAGTGTCTCAGCTGAACTAAGTCAAATGAGAGCCACTAACAGGAGGGAGATTTCAAAAGTGGGTTAAATAGAAGAGCTGGGAGTTATCTTGATAAGACACAGAAGTCCTACCAAGATAAGTATGATGTGTCTTTATTACAGCTCTGTGTAACAGACTTTAAAGCACATACTTTTTCATCAACATCCAAGTAATATGTACAGAGATGTACATCCTGGCTATATAGCTGAGGCATAAGCATTTTGGACAAGGCAGAATGTAATGTTGGTTTACAGAAGAAGAAATATCTGGAAAATTGTGTTATTTATGTATTTACATTATTTTGCTTTTAAAACGTCCTGTATCAAATAAAAAAGAGATACAGTTTGTTTGCAGTTACCACCTTATGCAGAGAGACATACTGTGTTAAGGTTTGTAGTAAAATATGTTTGTGTGAACACTGGTCTAGTTTGGAATTTGCAATGCCAGTCATTTTGCAGTGTTTTTTTAATGATACTTCTTTTTGGGATGTAGGGCCCAGGTCTGCAAGGGGGCAATGATCGTATCAGTTCATTTTATAACCAGCAAGAGGAATCCATCTTCCCCTGGAGCTAGAAAAGCCTTTCTACCAGAACATTTTCTTAGTGTTGACAGAGAAAGAGCTGAGCGAAGGGATTATAAGGAAGTAACAGAGGTATTTCCCTATCAGTTGGAAACCTGTGTACACCTGGTTACCTAAGTGTCCAGATGAAAGTGTTGAGGGAGCATTGTTCAGGGAGAATTCATTGATTCGATATCTAATTTAATTGAGGTTTGAGATTATTGCATGTTCTTATGTATAGTTTTGGTAAGGCTCTCATCACCTGCCTCCAACTGGGATTTTTAAAATTTAATTATTTTAACCTGGAGAGATCAGGGGTCAGGCTGTCTGCTAAAGCATTTGTATCATGAAGGATGTATAAATTATGGTAAGAAATATAAAAATAAAAATGTAGTCACACAATTTGTTATCTCCCATGGTCACACCCTTCTCTTGATCAACGTCCCTGCCCACCTAGTTATGGGGGATGCAGAGGTTTTTCTCTACAGCTTATCAAGTGAATGTGAATCACATAGTCACCTCTTCACCTTTTTATAAACCTCACCCACTTCTTAGTAAAGGGATGGACTGCTGGAAAGATAATCTCTTGAACTTTCTTTCCAGAAATTTCCCACCTATTTTCCAGCCTGCTTCATTTGTTCAACATATCAAATGCATGGGTAACCACAGAACCTCATCAAGAGAATTCCTTCCATTATTCTTCTCATTATTCAAAGCTTTCTCAAACAGAAGCACCATCTGTACAACTTCCACAATACCCATATACAAACCTCTCATTAAAACTCTTTGAAGTGTCTGTGTTCTCTCTGGCTGTGACCACCTGGGTAAGCCTATCGCGTGTGTGAGTGTGTGCATGTGCACACAAGTTGTCACCCAGAGTTTGGCTATATTTAGCATAGAAGTCTACACATTTCTAGTTTTGTTCTCTTCCTCAAGTATGACTGAATATAACCCCCAATATAACTGCTGCAGGAATTCCAGTTTGTGAAGAATTAGACCAGGTTAATATAGATATGAGGAACTTCAAATACTTTGGAAACAGACAAAATGCTGGGCCTTCTCAGGCACAGCCTGTTGCCTGAATTTTCATCTTGGGAAAAGTCAGGCAGTGGAAATATTAGCAAAAATGCCTAAAGTTAAAGTTTGGTAAGCAGCTGATAAAATTTGTAAGACAGGAATTACCTGGCATTTATCAGATTATCAGACCATCTTCATGGTTGCTTGGAGCTGAGGAATGCTTATGTGATACATCTCTGTTTTGGATGATCTGGCTGAAGGTCTTTAAGAGCTGGTACACGTAAACACTAACACCTTCATCATTGGATAAATGTTAGTCCTCATTTTGCGAACTGCTGTTTACTGTTACACACACAAGACTATCCAGATGTTAAAATAGTTAGATACAATCTTTTGAGGTTATGTTTTGAAAAATTGAAATAGCAGTTGACATTCCTTCTGAGATATGTTAGTTATTTATTGTAGAATTATATAACTGTTGATTGGAAGGGACATCTGGAGGTCACCTAGTCAAGCCTCCTGCTCAAAGCAGGACTGTCACCAGCACTAAATTAGGTCAGCTATAGCTTTGTCTAGCTGAATTTTGAAAACTTCTAAGGATAGACATTGCACAGCCTCTTATGCAATACCAATCAAATGTGTAAAAGCAAATTCCTACATTTCTGAAGCTGTATGCAAGTGTTGTCAGTGAAGAGCCCTCTTCAGCTGAAGCTCTCAAGTCATCTGGTCAGGTACTATTGTTCTTGTTGCTGTTGCCACTTGCTGTTATGCACCATGTGGTATATTTATAGACTGCAATATTTGTTTTCCCTTACAACATGCTTTTGAATGGTGACCAGCTTTGGCATGCTTTATGTCCCACATGGTTCAGGGTTTGCCTGCTGATTTCTTTCTGTTTAGACCAACTTCTGCATCACCCTTTGTTGATCCTTGTTATCCAAATTATCTCTTTTTTCATAGGATTGCAAATAACAATATTCTTATTATCTGGCAGTAGGTATAAGCACCAGCTGGTGCTTTGTGCATTCATTCTAATTTTCTTTGTGAATCTTCCCATCCAAAACCAAATTACACTATTACATTAAGACTAATTACATTAGGAGCTGCTCAACATGTATCACAAAATTAAATGTTATCTCACAGAGCTTGATGATGCTGCCCACCAGAAAAGACGGGTGGAAAATAATAGATTATATCAAGTTATTCAGGGTGCAGATGAATCAACAAAAGTAATCACAGGCACTATTCTTGAATGCCCAATGCAGAGTAAGCTTTGCTCATACAGATTTTCAGTATGAGATTCCCCAGCTGTGGCTTGTTCATCTGATGTACACTAGGGTTTGAGTTTGGCTGCCTTTCAATTTATGTGAATATGTCCTACACCTCTTCTGACCAAAATGATGATACTTATGTATAACTTTCATGTCTTGTCAAGGGAGGAGTGTCACTCAAAGTCTGCATTCTTGTGCTTTTCCCTTTACTTTCTCACCTGCACAGACTATAATAATTGAATTTTTATTTCTTGGTATCTGAGCTAACATCCTGCTGA